>NC_042964.1:4136769-4221769 GCF_901001165.1 Salmo trutta | reverse complement strand
TTAAAATGGATTAAATTTTGATTTTGGCTCACTGGCCTACACCCCATAATGTCAAATAATGGAATTCTGTTTTTAGAAATGTTTGTTAAATGAACGTCTGAAATGTCTTCAGTCAATAAGTATTCAACCCTTTGTTATGGCAAGCCTAAATAAGTTCAGGAGTACAACATTTGCTTAACAAGCCACATAATAAGTTTCATGGACTCACTCTGTGTGCAATAATAGTGTTTCATATTATTTTTGAATGACTACCTCATCTCAGTACCCTCACACATACAATTATCTGTAAGGTCCCTCAGTCGAGCAGTGAATTTCAAACACAGATTCAACCACAAAGACCAGGGAGGTTTTCCAATGCCTCACAAAGAAGGGAACCTATTGGTAGATGGGTATAAGAAAAAAAACAGACGTTGAATATTCCATTGATCATGGTGAAGTTATTAATTACACTGTGGATGGTGTATCAACACACCCAGTCACTACAAAGATACAGGCGTCCTTCCTAACTCAGTTTCCAGAGAGGATCAAATCAAATCAAATCAAAGTTTATTTGTCACGTGCGCAGAATACAACAGGTGTAGACCTTACAGTGAAATGCTTACTTACAGACTCTAACCAATAGTGCAAAAAAGGTATTAGGTGAACAATAGGTAAGTAAAGAAATAAAAACAACAGTAAAAAGACAGTGAAAAACAGTAGCGAGGTTATATATAGTAGCGAGGCTATAAAAGTAGAGAGGCTACATACAGACACCGGTTAGTCAGGCTGATTGAGGTAGTACATATATGTAGATATAGTTAAAGTAACTATGCATATGGATGGAAGCCACTCAGGAATTTCACCATGAGGCCAATGGTGACTTTCAATGGGTGTAATAGGAGAAAAGTGAGGATGGATCAACAACATTTTAGTTACTCCACAATACTAACCTAAATGACAGAGTGAAAAGAAGGAAGCCTGTACAGAATAAAATATTCCAAAACATGCATCCTGTTTGCAATGAGGCACTAAAGTAAAACTGCAAACATTTTGACAATGAAATTAACTTTATGTCCTGAATACAAAGTATTACGCACATCACTGAGTACCACTCTTCATATTGTCAAGCATGGTGGTGGCTGCATCATGTTATGGGTATGCTTGTCATCGGCAAGGACTAAGGAGTTTTTTAGGATTAAAGGAAACAGAATAGAGTTAAGCACAGGCAAAATCATAGAGAAAAACCAGTTTCAGTCTGCAGACACTGGGAGACAAATTCCCCTTTCAGCAGGACAATAACCTAAAACACAAGGCCAAATATACACTGGGAGATGAATTCACCTTTCAGCAGGACAATAACCCTAAAACACAAGGCCAAATCTACACTGGGAGATGAATTCACCTTTCAGCAGGACAATAACCTAAAACACAAGGCCAAATATACACTGGGAGATGAATTCACCTTTCAGCAGGACAATAACCTAAAACACAAGGCCAAATATACACTGGGAGATGAATTCACCTTTCAGCAGGACAATAACCTAAAACACAAGGCCAAATCTACACTGGGAGATGAATTCACCTTTCAGCAGGACAATAACCTAAAACACAAGGCCAAATATACACTGGGAGATGAATTCACCTTTCAGCAGGACAATAACCTAAAACACAAGGTTAAATATACACTGTAGTTGCTTACCAACACGACATTGAATGTTCCTGAGTGGCCTAGTTACAGTTTTGACTTAAATTGGCTTGAAAATCTACGGCAGGCAAGACTTGAAAAGGGCTGTCTAGCGATGTTCAACAACCAACTTGACAGATTTTGAAGAATAATGTGGAACTATTGTATAATCTATGTGTGCAATGCTCTTAGAGACTTACCCAGAGAGACTCACAGCTGTAATCGTTGCCAAAGGTAATTCTAACATGCGTTGACTCAGGGCTGAGAATACTTCTGTAAATGAGATATTTCAGTATTTCCTTTTCAATAAATTAGCACGTTTTTACTTTGTCATTATGGGGTATTGTGTGTAAATGGGTGAGAGAAAACATATATTTAAGAAATGTTGAATTCAGGTTGTAACAAAACAAAACCTGTAAGAAGGCATGGACTATGAATACTTTCTGAAGGAACTATATATAACATTTGAGCTCAGCGATATATTGAGGGAACAAGATATTGCACAAAGGGTCAACACATACCTTATTGTTGATGGTTATTTATTTTGGATGTGCAAGATAATGCCTCTACTGAAACAATGGGAGAACAGTCCAAGTAACTTATTTTCTTGAGATTATGATCTTTAATGTTTCCTATATAATCATATCTTATTCTTTATGGCTTGAGTTATCATTAGTGGTCTAATTGCTTAGGTTTGGCATGCGTCCATGACTATCTAGAGTGCTCATAAATGGCCACTCTCATTCTGATTCCATTTCCTAACTTTTCACCCTTAACTGTCCTCAGCAACCCAGTGCCCATTTAGCCCCTAATCCCACTTCCTCCTCAATCCAAGCTCAATGGCGTTCAATGTTGCTCTCCATTGATTGCATTTAAAATCTGCTAGTGCTATGAATCCAGCTAGATGCACTAAACTGCTAGCGTTGTGAATCCAGCTAGATGCACTAAACTGCTAGCGTTGTGAATCCAGCTAGATGCACTAAACTGCTAGCGTTGTGAATCCAGCTAGATGCACTAAACTGCTAGCGTTGTGAATCCAGCTAGATGCACTAAACTGCTAGCGTTGTGAATCCAGCTAGATGCACTAAACTGCTAGCGTTCTTGAAGCCATTTAGATTCACATCAGAGGAGGCAAGGGGGAAAAACTGTGTTTCATTTCCAAGTGTGGGAATGGAATACCTCACAGCGCTGTGTTGAGACAAGATACTTTTTTCCTGCCTTTCATGTCTCTCCAAGATGGTTATTTTCTCCACTTGGTGATCATGCCCAATGGGAGCCTCTCGCCGCTGAGACCAATGGGAGCCTCTCGTTGCTGAGACCAATGGGAGCCTCTCGTCGCTGAGACCAATAAGAGCATCTCACTGCTGAAACCAATGAGAGCCTCTCATTGCTGAGACCAATAGGAGCCTCTCCTCACTGAGACCAGTCCTTTATTACCAGATAAAAATGCCAAACAAAACAGACGCAGCTTGTTGGGCAGTTTTTGTCCTAAATTGATTAAGGTACGGGAAAAAGCTGAAAGTCCTTTTGGGGTAATTAGTATTTTTCGGGAAAACAAACACAGCACTCTAACTTGCTATTTTAGAGCGGTCACCACTGTATAATATGCACATTTTGCATCACTTGACTGTCGCTAAATTATAATTAAATGGTGATCATCAAAATTAGTGTGCAAGATTTTCACCTTCCTGAGTAGAACCCTCACCTTTAAGTATTAATGAACATTGACAATTATGAGGAAAGCAAAAGCTCTTCAATCATGCTTTGTTCATGAGCGATGGAAATGGAGTGGACCCCATAATATTGAAACAAAAAGAAAGAGAGAGAAAGAGAGAGGCAGGTGATTGGTGTTTGTGTGGGTGAGACAGACAGACAGACAGCCAGAGAGTGACAGACAAAGAGAGACGGACAGAGAGTGATGGACAGAGAGACGGACAGAGAGAGATGGACAGAAAGAGGGTGAGACAGACAGACAGAGAGTGACAGAGAGAGACGGACAGAGAGAGACGGACAGAGCGAGACAGAGAGCGAGACAGAGAGAGAGAGACAGTGAGAAACAGAGAGAGAGAGACAGAGACAAACATAGAGAGACAGACAGAGAGAGAAAGAGACAGACAGAGAGAGAGAAAGAGACAGACAGAAAGAGAGAGAAAGAGACAGACAGAGAGAGACAGCACCATAGACATTTACCATGATTTTCTGAACTTGGAAACAAAATGTAAAAAAGTATTATATTTTCAATGCAGTTCTGCACATACATGCTTGACAGAGATCTATTTTAAACAGTGTTGGCACACGGGCTAAATTCTTGATTTTAATCCAATTAGAATATATTTATTTAAAATATGCAAATCATATTGTTGAGAAGCTAATCAACTAATCAGCACTATGCCACAATGCCACATAACACAATAAACCATTTAATAACCTAATAATATTACATAACAAATGCAGAATATCTGTCAAGACTATCATCATTATGTTACAAACATTAAAAAAATGACTGACTTATTCTGCTTGAAGCAATACATCTTTATCAATTAAGAAACAGCTATAGCAATAGAAGGACAAGAGGTCATGGGTTTCATGTTTTCATGTTTTTCATTGTTATGAAATATTCCAGAAACCTCATTGAATGTCACATGCATTGAGTTATCCATGTATATTTTACAGATTGTCATCTTAATTTGATCACCCTGTTACAGGATAACTTTCCTGCAACTTGTCGTGTTTAAAAGGTTTAAAACGGCTTCTCCACTTTGACATTTCTGACTTCATTTTCCCTGTATCAACCCCTACAAAAATGTCCATTCATTATAATCCACATAATAATTCACATTTCCTGATGCTTCAGGATTATTTTCATGCTGTAGCAAACTGGCTCCAATGAAGTTCCTACATCTGTACATTGCCCATGAAGATGTACAATTTACCATGTTATGGTGTTATTTACTAATTTAACATGTTATGATGTATCTACTAATTTAACATGTTATGGTGTTATCTACTAATTTAACATGTTATGATGTATCTACTAATTTAACATGTTATGATGTATCTACTAATTTAACATGTTATGGTGTATCTACTAATACAACATGTTATGGTGTATCTGCTAATTTAACATGTTATGGTGTATCTACTAATATTACATGGCATGATGTTATCTACTAATTTAACATGTTATGGTGTATCTACTAATACAACATGTTATGGTGTTATCTACTAATATAACATGTTATGGTGTTATCTACTAATATAACATGTTATGGTGTATCTACTAATACAACATGTTATGGTGTTATCTACTAATATAACATGTTATGGTGTTATCTACTAATACAACATGTTATGGTGTTATCTACTAATATAACATGTTATGGTGTATCTACTAATACAACATGTTATGGTGTTATCTACTAATACAACATGTTATGGTGTTATCTACTAATATAACATGTTATGGTGTATCTACTAATACAACATGTTATGGTGTTATCTACTAATATAACATGTTATGGTGTATCTACTAATACAACATGTTATGGTGTTATCTACTAATATAACATGTTATGGTGTTATCTACTAATACAACATGTTATGGTGTTATCTACTAATATAACATGTTATGGTGTTATCTACTAATACAACATGTTATGGTGTTATCTACTAATATAACATGTTATGGTGTATCTACTAATTTAACATGTTATGATGTATCTACTAATATAACATGTTATGATGTATCTACTCATTTAACATGTTATGATGTATCTACTAATTTAACATGTTATGATGTATCTACTAATTTAACATGTTATGATGTATCTACTCATTTAACATGTTATGACGTATCTACTAATACAACATGTTATGATGTATCTATTAAATTAACATGTTATGGTGTTATCTAATAATTTAACATGTTATGGTGTTATCTACTCATTTAACATGTTATTGTGCTATTTACTAATTTAACGTGTTATGGTGTTTGAGTTTGAGTTTATTTTATTTTTACAGGGACAGTGCACATTAATCAACGTTTCAGTAAAAGTGCCGGTTTTAGCCAGCCGGCTAATTTTCAACCGCAGTCCCTGGGCAGGTTATTAAAAACAATTACAATACAGACAATCAATGAGCAGTGAGCACATGCAGAGCAACATAGGACAAGCAAGACATAACATACAGACAGAGCAACATAGGACAAGCAAGACATAACATACAGACAGAGCAACATAGGACAAGCAAGACATAACATACAGACAGAGCAACATAGTACAAGCAAGACATAACATACAGACAGAGCAACATAGGACAAGCAAGACATAGCATACAGACAGAGCAACATAGTACAAGCAAGACATAACATACAGACAGAGCAACATAGTACAAGCAAGACATAACATACAGACAGAGCAACATAGTACAAGCAAGACATAACATACAGTCAGAGCAACATAGGACAAGCAAGACATAACATACAGACAGAGCAACATAGGACAAGCAAGACATAACATACAGACAGAGCAACATAGGACAAGCAAGACATAACATACAGACAGAGCAACATAGTACAAGCAAGACATAACATACAGACAGAGCAACATAGGACAAGCAAGACATAGCATACAGACAGAGCAACATAGTACAAGCAAGACATAACATACAGACAGAGCAACATAGTACAAGCAAGACATAACATACAGACAGAGCAACATAGGACAAGCAAGACATAGCATACAGACAGAGCAACACAGTACAAGCAAGACATAACATACAGACAGAGCAACATAGTACAAGCAAGACATAACATACAGACAGAGCAACATAGTACAAGCAAGACATAACATACAGGCAGAGCAACATAGTACAAGCAAGACATAACATACAGACAGAGCAACATAGGACAAGCAAGACATAGCATACAGACAGAGCAACATAGGACAAGCAAGACATAACATACAGACAGAGCAACAAAGAACAAAAAGCAACAAGACAAAATCCATAAAAGCAACAAAGTGTTTCCACACCTCACAAGCTACCAGACAACAGACAACATGGAAAGCGGCAATACACAGCTAGGGATTATGTTCACAAATCTGATTGACCTTTAGCCATGTAGTCATGCATTTAATATACTATATGTTATATACTAATTTAATATTTTATGTTGTATATATTAATTTAACATGTTATGGTGTTATATACTAATTTAATATTTTATGGTGTATATATTAATTTAACATGTTATGGTGTATCTACTAATATAACATGTTATGCTGTATCTACTCATTTAACATGTTATGGTGTTATCTACTAATATAACATGTTATGCTGTATCTACTAATATAACATGTTATGCTGTATCTACTAATATAACATGTTATGCTGTGTCTACTCTTAACATGTTATGGCGTATCTGCTAATTTAACATGTTATGGTGTTATTTACTAATTTAATGTGTTATGCTGTTATCTACAAATGTAACATGGTATGTACTAATTTGACATGTTACGGTGTTGTCTACCGATTACAAACGCAATGGTGTATCTACTAATTTGACATGTTATGGTGTATCTGCTAATTTAACATGTTATGGTGTTGTCAACTAATTTAATATGTTTTGGTGTATCTATTAAATTAACATGTTATAGTGTTATCTAATAATTTAACATTTTATGGTGTATCTACTAATTTAACATGTTATTGTGTTATCTACAAATGTTATATGTTTTGCTGTATCTACTAATTTAACAGATTATTGTGCTATTTACTGATTTAAAATGTAATGGTTTTATATTCTAATTGAATATTTTATGGTGTATATACTAATTTAACATGTTATGGTGTTATCTACTCATTTAACATGTTATGGTGTATCTACTCATTGTAACGGTCGCCGTATTGAGTAGACCAATGCGCAGCGGGTTTGAGTGCTCATATTTACTTTTATTGAGACACGTAACAAAACAAGAAAACGGACGAACGACAAACAGTCTTGCAGGCTACACACAGCAGTGCAAAAACAACTTCCCACAAAAGACAGGTGAAAAAAGGGCCACCTAAGTATGACTCCCAATCAGCAACAACGATGTACAGCTGTTCCTGATTGAGAGCCTTACCAGGCCAACAAAGAAATACACAACCTAGAAAAACCATAGAAATACAAAACAAAGAACAATACCCAAAAACCCCGGAACACATAAAACAAACACCCCTCTCACATAAGAACATATCCCAACAAACCCTGAACCACATAAAACAAACACCCCCCTGTCACGTCCTGACCAAACTACAATAACAAATAACCCCTTTACTGGTCAGGACATGACACTCATTTAACATGTTATGGTGTTATCTACTAATATAACATGTTATGGTGTTATCTACTAATATAACATGTTATGGTGTTATCTACTAATATAACATGTTATGGTGTTATCTACTAATATAACATGTTATGGTGTTATCTACTAATATAACATGTTATGGTGTATCTACTAATATAACATGTTATGGTGTTATCTACTAATATAACATGTTATGGTGTATCTACTAATTTAACATGTTATGGTGTATCTACTAATTTAACATGTTATGGTGTATCTGCTAATATAACATGTTATGGTGTATCTGCTAATATAACATGTTATGGTGTATCTGCTAATTTAACATGTTATGGTGTATCTGCTAATATAACATGTTATGGTGTATCTGCTAATTTAACATGTTATGATGTATCTGCTAATTTAACATGTTATGGTGTATCTGCTAATATAACATGTTATGGTGTATCTGCTAATTTAACATGTTATAGTGTATTTACTAATATAACATGTTATGGTGTTATCTACTAATATAACATGTTATGGTGTTATCTACTAATATAACATGTTATGGTGTTATCTACTAATATAACATGTTATGGTGTTATCTACTAATATAACATGTTATGGTGTATCTACTAATATAACATGTTATGGTGTTATCTACTAATATAACATGTTATGGTGTATCTACTAATTTAACATGTTATGGTGTATCTACTAATTTAACATGTTATGGTGTATCTGCTAATATAACATGTTATGGTGTATCTGCTAATATAACATGTTATGGTGTATCTGCTAATTTAACATGTTATGGTGTATCTGCTAATATAACATGTTATGGTGTATCTGCTAATTTAACATGTTATGATGTATCTGCTAATTTAACATGTTATGGTGTATCTGCTAATTTAACATGTTATGGTGTATCTGCTAATTTAACATGTTATGGTGTATCTGCTAATTTAACATGTTATGGTGTATCTGCTAATATAACATGTTATGGTGTATCTGCTAATTTAACATGTTATAGTGTATTTACTAATATAACATGGTAGGGTGTTATCTACTAATATAACATGGTATGGTGTTATCTACTCATATAACATGTTACGGTGTATATATTAATTCGATTGAAAAATCCTATTGTTTGAGAAATCCTTGATAATCCATGAACAACACGATCTTTATCCAGACCAGGAAAAAAGGTGAACTTCAGAGACTTCCTAACAATAATAAATACTTACTTGTAGCTCCTCCTTCTTTTAAAATGTATTGATGCGTGTGTGAAGCACACTACTCAAATGTACTGAGTAGTCTGCAGTTCCTTTGTCTCACATTTCCTGTAGGTAAAGTATTTGTGCCTTTCAGACAGTGTTTTAGTGATTTGCCTGTGATTTCCGACGATAATCCTCAAGGTTTCCTATACTGTGACTTCCACTCTAGCCGCTTTGTGACCTTTGAGATACACGTGTGACATGGTCTAGTGGAGCAATTTACCCACCGCTACATGCAGCATGTGTGATTACAGCGAAACGCCGCTCAACGAAGCCATCCGTATCCATCCCAACCTGACACAAAGACATGCTCCTTTCAAGATAACTTTCTTGTTTAAAAGGTTTAATAACCTCCTTTTAAAAACTCAATTTAGACCACACTCAAGGGGAAGAGAATATACAAACCTCCCCACAAGCCTGTTTTAGAGGCCTTTAAATGTGCACTCAGTGTCTTTCAGACAAACATGGAAATGGGACAATGCAAAAGTCAGAAATGGAAGCCTTTTTAGTGTTTTCACAAAGCATTAGGCCACCATTTTAAAAGTCTTGTGAATGCCTGAAGTGAGAAATGATCCCAAAGCCATCTCGAAGGCCCCGAAGATTCATTGTGCATTACCAAATTATGTCGATTCATTTTGCTTTTGTGGATTGTCTGGTTATCTGCTTATCTTATTATCTGGTTATCTGTGTCAAAATATATGAGCATGAAAATAATTTCAACCACTTGTGTATAGACGAGTCGCGGTGATCAATTGCAAAATGCCTTAATCTGTCTGTTAGGCAAATTGCCATTTCAGTTTCCTCAGTTGCAATTTGGAGAAAATGGCAAGTCTTGGTGACGCAGAAACCACGGTTTTCTACAACATAACTATCAACTGCAGCATTCGCAGGTAACACATTTGTGGCCATTATAAAAAGTAACAGTTGGAAGTTGGAAGTTATTGAGAATAGTACTTACTCTGTGTGTTTTATGTAGAGCAACATTGATATTACATTGAAGGAGGGAAAGCCGGATTACTGATAAGAGTAAATAACCCTGTCACTTTTCGATGGGTATCAGGGCAGTATTTTGCTGTGACTGGCATTATAAAAGCTCACTTTAGCGCTAGTGACAAGGTGTTGCTATGGATACCTGTAAGTGAGCAGCCTTCAGCATATCCATGGACAGTTTACACAAAGACTGAAATATATTCTTTCCCTTTTTCCATAGAATAACAAAGTCATAGAGACACGGTTGAGAACATAGAGCCTATTTTTTATATTACCTTATCTTCATGATAATACCATACCATTTTAAAATTACGATACCTGCATGATATTACCATAACTGCATGATATAATCATACCTGCACGATATTGCCATACCATTTTGATATTACGATACCTGCATGGTGCTACCATACCTGCACGATACTCCATTGAATGTATCACAGTACTAAATAAACAACTTTCGATGCACATATATCTCCCACTGTATAAACACAGTTGTTTAATATACAGTACCAGTCAACAGTTTGGACACACCTACTCATTCAAGGATTTTTCTTCATTTTTACTATTTTCTACATTGTAGAATAATAGTGAAGACATCAAAACTATGAAATAACACATATGGAATCATGTAGTAACCCCAAAAGTGTCAAACAAATAAAAATATATTTTCTATTTTAGATTCTTCAAAATAGCCACCCTTTTCCTTGATGACAGTTTTGCACACTTTTGACATTCTCTCAACCAGCTTCACCTGGAATGCTTTTCCAACAGTCTTGAAGGCGTTCCCATATAGGCTGAGCACTTGTTGGCTGCTTTTCCTTCACTCTGCGGTCCAACTCATCCCAAACCATCTCTATTGGGTTGAGGTCAGGTGATTGTGGAGGCCAGGTCATCTGATGCAGCACTCCATCACTCTCCTTCTGGTCAAATAGCCCTTACACAGCCTGGAGGTGTTTTGGGTAATTGTCCTTTGAAAAACAAATGGTAGTCCCAATAAGCGCAAACCAGATGGGATGGCACGTCGCTGCAGAATGCTGTGGTAGCCATGCTGGTTATGTGTGCCTTGCATTCTAAATACATCACCAACAGTGTCACCAGCAAAGCACCCCCACACCATCACACCTCCTCCATGCTTCACGGTGGGAACCACACATGCGGAGATCATCCGTTCACCTACTCTGCGTCTCACAAAGACACGGCGGTTGGAAAGAAAATCTCAAATTTGGACCAGACCAAAGGACCAAAGGACAGATTTCCACTGGTCTCATGTCCATTGCTTGTGTTTCTTGGCCCAAGCAAGTCTATTCTTCTTGTTGGTGTCCTTTAGTAGTGGTTTCGTTGCAGCAATTCAACCATGAAGGTTTGATTAACGCAGTCTCTGAACAGTTGATGTTGAGATGTGTCTGTTACTTGAACTCTGTGATGCATTTATTTTGGCTGCAATTTCTGAGGCTGGTAACTCTAATGAACTTATCCTCTGCAGCAGAGGGAACTCTGGGTATTTCTTTCCTGTGGCAGTCTTCATGGGAGCCCGTTTCATCATAGCGCTTGATGGTTTTTGCGATACACTTGAAGAAACTTCAACGTTTCTGTTTGCTTATTTGAGCTGTTCTTGCCATAATATGGACTTGGTCTTTTATCAAATAGGGCTATCTTCTGTATACAGTCCATACCTCCTCACAACACAAGTGATTGGCTCAAATGCTTTAAGAAGGAAAGAAATCCCACAAATTAACTTTTAACAAGGCACACCTGTTAATTGAAATGCATTCCAGGTGAATACCTCATGAACATGGTTGAGAGAACACCAAGAGTGTACAAAGCTGTCATCAAGGCAAAGGGTGGCTACTTTGAAGAATTTCAAAAATAAAATATAAAACACTTTTTTGGTTACTACATGATTCCATATGTGTCATTTCATAGTTTTGATGATCTTAACTATTATTCTACACAATGAAAACATTTAGTAAAAACAAAGAAAAACCCTTGAATGAGCAGGTGTGTCCAAACGTTGGACTGGTACTCTATATTGGAAACATGTCACTCGACACCCACGTCATAAAGTGAATGTTCACTTAAAATTCTACTTTTGTCAGACATTTGTCAGACGTCAGACGTCAGACGTCACAAACCCAAACCCATTGTCTTTGCCCTCTTTGTTTCAATGTAATAAAGTAGTTCAAACAACATTGTCCTTCACATTTTTCATAGTCAGTTTATTGTGACTTTGCATTTGACCTATGTGGACACACATTCAAATTATTGGCTTTGGCTATTTCACACTTGTTGCTGACAGGTGTGTAATTAAGTGATAATGCCTTAGAAGCCGATGTTTGGAGGATATATTTGCACGGCAGACCATGCCAATATATCCTCCAAATACCGGCTTCCAGGGCATTATCACTTTAATACAACGGGTTACCAACATATTCAAATAATGATTGACATATTTTCATTAAAAACTTTATTTTGATGAATTTATTAATACTATTTCATCCTTCCACAAGATATAGTCCTGACACAAATCTAGGGTGGCTACCCTTATCCGTTGCTTGCTAGCTAGCCAACTACAGCTAACTTACAGTCACGTCAAACAGTGCAGCCAGAATAACAATGAAGTAGCCTCATTTGCATTTGTTTAAGCTGTTTTCTATTTATTTGGATACATCCATAACAATTAGCTAATGATGCACGATTTCACCTTAGCATAGAAAAAAGGGTCTCTCTCGTCAGGACACTGTTGTTGAAGAACTAGCCAACAACACAGCTAACACAATCACTTTAAACTGAAGCTAGAAAGACCTCATTTCGTTTTACCTGTTTTCTATTGATAGTTCTATGTATATCGCCATAAAAATTATGTTGATTCATGATTTCGACTTGCTGAGAAAAGCTGCCTGCCTGTCTGTCTCGTTCCGACTCCCGACATTATTACTATGGGACAGCTGGAGATCCAATTTGAATATTAAAACAATGTTGCAAATGTCGGAGAGACAGACAACAAGGTTTATACAAATCACCGCTTTTGAAAACTAAATGTTTATTTAAAAGAAATATGAGATAATGTATATGTATCCGATGTGAAATGGCTAGTTAGTTAGCGATGGTGCGCGCTAATAGCGTTTCAATCGGTGACGTCACTCGCTCTGAGACCTGAAGTGGTTGTTTCCCTTGCGTTGCAAGGGCCGCGGCTTTTGTGGCGCGATGGGTAACGATGCTTTGTGGGTGTCAGTTGTTGATGTGTGCAAGGGTCCCTGGTTCGAGCCCGGGTTGGGTCGAAGAGAGGGACGGAACCTACACTGTTACATCTAGATGCTTTTTATAGCAGAGATCAAGTTTATAACTTGCCTGGCTGGGCTGATGAGACAGTGGATTGCGCAGTCAGATGGAACAGAGTAAATAGGCATTTTAATGTCATAGATTTAGCCGATGGTGACTTGTGGAATAGACACCGGCTGGAATGAGGTTTTAACCAATCAGCGATCAGGATTAGACACACCCGTTGTATAAAATCGAGCACACAGCCATGCAATATCCTTAGACAAACATTGGCAGTAGAATGGCCCATACTAAAGAGCTCAGTGACTTTCAACGTGGCACAATCATAGGATGTCACCTTTCAAACAAGTCAGGTCATCAAATTTCTGCCCTGCTAGAGCTGCCCCGGTCAACTGTAAGTGCTGTTATTGTGAAGTGTAAACGTCTAGGAGCAACAATGGCTGAGCCGCGAAGTGGTAGGTCACACAAGCTCATAGAATAGGACCACCGAGTGTTGAAGCGTGTAGCTTGCATAAATTGACTGTTCGTTGGCATCTTAATGAAACGGTTTTCCATGGCCGAAAAGCTGCACACAAGCATATGATCACCATGCGTAGTGTCAAGCATCGGCTGGAGTGGTGTGAAGCTTACCGTCATTGGACTCTGGAGCAGTGGATGAATCACGCTTCACTATCTGGCAATCTGACGGATGAATCTGGGTTTGGAGGATTCCAGGAGAACGCTACTTGCCCGAATGCATAGTGCCAACTGTAAAGTTTGGTGGAGGAGGAATAATGGTCTTGGGCTATTTTTCATGGTTTGGGCTAGGTCCCTTAGTTCCAGTGAAGGGAAATTTTAACACTACAGCATAAAATGACATGCTAGACGATTCTGTGTTTCCAACTGTGTGGCAACAGTTTATGTGAGGCCCTTTCCTGTTTCAGCATGACAATGCTCCCGTGCACAAAGCGAGGTCCATACAGAAATGGTTTGTCGAGATTGGCGTTGAAGAATTTGACTAGCCTGCACAGAGCCCTGACCTCAACCCCATCGGAACCTTTGGGATGAATTGGAACGCCGACTGCGAGCCAGGCCTAATCTCCCAACACCTTTGCCCAACCTCACTAATGCTCTTGTGGCTGAAGGGAAGCAACCCTGCAGCAATGTTCCAACATCTAGTGGAAAGCCTTCCCAGAAGTGTCACAGGTGTCGTAGGGTAAAGACCAAGACGCAGCGGGAAAATGTACACTCATCTTCTTTTATTAGGTGAAGAAGGAAAACCCAAAACAAACACGTATACAAAAACACAACGACGAATAACAGGCCGGTAAGGCACAAAGCTATACACAGCACAATCTCCCACCCCGAACCACATAAAACAAATACCCTCTGCCATGTCCTGACCAAACTATAATAACAAAATAACTCCTATTACTGGTCAGGACGTGACATTACCCCCCCCCCCCCCAAAGGTGCAGACCCTGTATGCACCTCAATAAAATTTTTTTTTTTAAAAACCCTAACTAAAGGGAGGGAAGGGAGGGTGGCTGCCATCAACGATGGCTCCTGTGCTACACCCCCCCCCCCCCCTCCCCAACCCACCTATACTGGAGGTGGCTCAGGCACAGGTCTACTACCCCCACCCAAACTGTCCACCCCTGCTAAATGCTCAGGGCTGTAGAGCGTCTCTGGGAGCTCCGGACTGTAGGCCGACTCTGGAAGCTCCAGACTGTAGGCAGACTCACTCACTCGGTTCCGGACTGTAGGCAGACTCACTCGGTTCCGGACTGTAGGCAGACTCACTCGGTTCCGGACTGTAGGCAGACTCCCTCGGTTCCGGACTGTAGGCAGACTCCCTCGGTTCCGGACTGCAGGCAGACTCACTCGGTTCCGGACTGCAGGCAGTCTCACTCCGTGCCGGACTGTAGGCCGTCTCACTCGGTGCCGGACTGCAGGCCGTCTCACTCGTTGCCGGACTGTAGGCCGTCTCACTCGGTGCCGGACTGTAGTCCATCTCACTCGGTGCCGGACCGTAGGCCGTCTCACTCGGTGCCGGACTGTAGGCCGTCTCACTCGGTGCCGGACTGTAGGCCGTCTCACTCGGTTCCGGACAGTAGGCCGTCTCACTCGGTTCCGGACAGTAGGCCGTCTATCTCGGTTCCGGACTAGACACTGTTACCGGATACTCTGGACGAGGTACTGTTGCCGGACACTCTGGACAAGGTACTGTTGCCGGACACTCTGGACTGGGACTGTTGCCGGACACTCTGGACTGGGACTGGGCTGACGCACTGGAAGCCTAATGCGCGGGGCTGAAGAAGGAAAACCCAAAACAAACACGTATACGAAAACACAACGACGAATAACAGACGAATAACAGGCCGGTAAGGCACAAAGCTATACACAGCACAATCTCCCACCCCGAACCACATAAAACAAATACCCTCTGCCACGTCCTGACCAAACTATAATAACAAAATAACACCTATTACTGGTCAGGACGTGACAAGAAGAGTGAAGGCAGCAAAGGGGGGACCAACTCCATATTAATGCCCATGATTTTGGAATGTAATGTTTGTTAAAAATAAAAACAGAAATGCCTTATTTACATAAGTATTCAGACCCTTTGCATCATGTTTCCATTGATCATCCTTGAGATGTTTCTACAACTTGATTGGAGTCCACCTGTGGTAAAGTCAATTGATTGGACATGATTTGGAAAGGCTGTCTATATAAGGTCCCACAGTTGACAGTGCATGTCAGAGCAAAAACCAAGCCATGAAGTCAAAGGAACTGTCCGTAGAGCTCCGTGACAGGATTGTGTCGTGGCACAGATCTGGGGAAGGGTACCTAAACATGTCTGCAGCATTGAAGGCCCCACGAACACAGTGGCCTCCATCATTCTTAAATGGAAGAAGTTTGGAACCTCCAAGACTCTTCCTAGAGCTGGCCACCCGGCCAAACTGAGCAATCAGGTGAGAAGGGCCTTGGTCAGGGAGGTGACCAAGAACCAGATGGTTACTCTGACAGAGCTCCAGAGTTCCTCTGTGGAGATGGGAGAATCTTCCAGAAGGACAACCATCTCTGCAGCACTCCACCATTCAGGCCTTTACAGTAGAGTGGCCAGACGGAAGCCACTCCAGGAAAAGGCACATGCCAACCGCTTGGAGTTTGCCAAAGGCACCTAAATGACATGAGAAACAAGATTCTCTGATCTGATGAAACCAAGATTGAACTCTTTGGCCTGAATGCCAAGCATGGTGGTGGCAGCATCATGCTGGATGTTTTTCAGCAGCAGGGACTGGGAGGCTAGTCAGGATCGAGGGAAAGATGAACGGAGCAATGTACAGAGAGATCCTTGATGAAAACCTGCTCCAGAGCGCTCAGGACGTCAGACTGGGGTGAAGGTTCACCTTCCAACAGGACACAGCCAAGACAACGCAGAAGTGGCTTCGGGACAAGTCTCTGAATGTCCTTGAATGGCCCAGCCAGAGCTCAGACTTGAACCCAATTGAACATCTATGGAGAGACCTGAAAATAGCTGTGCAGCAACGCTCCCCATCCATCCTGACAGAGTTTGAAAGGATCTGCAGAGAATGGTAGAAACTCCCCAAATACAGGTGTGTCAAGCTTGTATCATCATACCCAAAAAATACTTGAGGCTGTAATCGCTGCCAAAAGTGCTTCAACAAAGTACTGAGTAAAGGGCCTGAATGCTTATGTAAATGTGATATTTCAGTATTCTTTTTTTAAACACTTTTTGCTCTGTCATTATGGGGTATTGTGATGTCATTATGGGGTATCGTATGCAGATGGATATGGGAAAAAACAATTTAATCCATTTTAGAATAAGGCTGTAACGTAACAAAATGATTAAAAGTCAAGGGGTCTGAATACTTTCCGAATACACTGTATGTCCTTGGTCCACCATGTTACCTGTTTTCCCTGTCTTTCAGAATGAAATAGTTTTACTCTCTCATTACTCTCTCTGCTCTGAGCGGTCAAATGTGAGTGGCAGTCTAATTGAATTTCAAAACTGTATTCATGTTAAAGTGTCCCCGAATCTTATTCCTTGGTATTTTCCTGAGTCCACCCCTATGCGTTAACCCCAGAGGCAGAAGGACGGCACTGAATGTGACACACAACTGAAAATATCAAATCCCCTAAGGAGACGAGATGCGGCGCTTTAGTTTGGAGCTCCAGTTTTCAATGTTACCTTTCATAACCTGCTTTAGGCTTTTAGAAGCACACCAAGTGATTACACAACCTAGTGTAACATTCATGTACACAGAAACTCCTCAGAAGAATGACTTGTGATAAATTATAGCTGTTTAATAAAGAACAAGGATGTCTGGAATACCGTTCAACATTATCTCCATTTTCTGATCTGACAACATAATAAAACCTGGAAATGGCATAATCCTATAAACTGTGCAAATCACCTTTATTATTATGCGTTGCTGAAATTCAGATGACTAGATGGAGCATGGATTTTGTAACATCCGTCAATATGGTCATTCTGGGTTCTGTACTTTCTCCGTTTCCAAGTTATAGAAGAACTGCTGAGACGCACACACACACACACACACACACACACACACACGCACCACAAACATGAACACAAACACACACACAAACACACACGCAAACACACACACACGCACACACACATATACACACACACGCGCACGAGCGTACACACACGCAAACACACATCGAAAACACACGCAAACACGCACCACACACACACACACACACACACACATTTTGTTCTAAGAGGATGTCTCACCTCTTTATTTTGACATTAACATTCAGAAATATGAATTAGCAAATTATCTCTGCCAAGATGTTTCACTTAATGAGCTTGCTGCTCTGTTCTCTTTAGACAATCCCGAATGCTTTGTGTCACATTGTGCCTGGCCACAGCATGGAAATACCAGTGAAGCCTGTGGAATAATCAAGTCATTAAATAAACTGAAATGCCAAGCTCACTTACGTGTCCCTAACATCTTTCTTAATGGTATCGTCACACAGAATGAATTTGGTAGATTAGGTATAAACCTTATCAAAGGCAAGCAGAGGGTATTATAAATGTTTATTTTTCTCTGATCGCACACAGTGGTTGATTGTGACAGTGAGCGATATTTCTGCACATTTGCCTGGCCTAATTTTAATTACATTTGAGATGAATAGTGACACACCTGATACACAGTAGTTTAACTTGTAAACGGGTGACACTTCAAATGAAATGGATCCACCCAATCAGATTCTCAATGGCAAAGGGACATTTCTATATTTTGTACACCTCATAATCAAGGGCATATATTCATTGGATGATACAAAATGTTTTGGCATCATGCGACCAATGATATTAAAATAATGTTAAATTGTAAAAAAAAACAAAAAAACAAATCCTTTCACAAATTATTTTTGGTTTTTATAATGTAGAGTTGCTGCACACACTTTTCTTCCAGTCCAGTACTAACATATCTGTATCAGATAATCAATTTAACGTGGTCTTTAATCTGGACCATGATAAACTGAATTACATATCTGGGTTTGAACAAGTAAACCTACACAGCTCTCCAGGAGTTGTAAAACCCTGACCTTTGCTACGCTTATGACAAATTATAGAGGATTGGCTTTTTATAAACAGTTCTGTTCATTGTCTCATTTCATCTGTGCTTGACAAGTGTATAAAAAAAAGACCTTTCTAAGATCAAGTTTGCCATCTCTCTAAAACGCTGATGTTTTGTTTCACTCCAGAGAGAGAGAACAAACCCCTAGAACAAACCAGGAACACGATGACAACATAGTTGGTGCAAGACCCTGTGCTGCTTGAAGAGTATACGCAGCTATAAGTTTCCCCTCCCTCTTTAGTCAAACTAAAAATAAACCAATATCTCGTCCAGCGAAGGTCAGAATGGATTAGAGAGTGGTGCAGTCCCCCGTGAAAACAAGTTGTTTGTTCCACCCAATGATAGATGTAGAATCAGGAGGAAAAGTGCTTCCCTCAGCAGGCTGAGGCTCCCATCAATGATAATCCAATGGAAGCCCTGATGCAGGGCTGTCTGGACATGGGCAACGTAGAGAAGATTGGGATTTTTATTTTCTTATTTTACTTAATTAAGCAAGTCAGTTTAGAACAAATTCTTCTTTTCAATGACAGCCTAGGAACAGTGGGTTAACTGCCTTGTTCAGGGGCAGAACAACAGATGTTTACCTTGGGGATTTGAACTTGCAACCTTTCGGTTACTAGTCCAGTGCTCTAACCACTAGGCTATGCTGCCACCCCGGGATAGGGTGCACAGTGTACACGGTTTAGAACTGTGTACCGACCGATTATGTTTGTTGTAAAAATCAGAACTGCTCAAGTTAAGAGGCCTTAAAGTACACAGGGCCTGGTGACACTGGTTTGAGATTAACATGAACACTGAGAAGTTTACGATACAATCCAGTTTGTAATTTTAGATAGAAAACGCCGCTTGCTTGATTTCAGTCAATATATATTTCAATTCTACAAGGATGAAAGGTGAATGGAAGTATTGTTCCCTTTTAAATGGAATGACCATGATGCAGCTTTAAACCAGAAATCACTGTTCCCTATGTAGTGCTGAAACTGAGATCGTTAGCTCGTGCTGAAAATCAATTGGCTGAATGGGAGATCTGCACTGAATGTCTGAATCGCTGAATGGGTACAAGCAAAGCCAGATCCAAACCTGCCAATTCCAAATCCACTTACATGAAACAAGAACATTTCGGTCCATTCAATACCTCTATTCACAAATATATTTTTCTCTCTGCATGACCAGTGTCGTACATTCCACATGATACAGTGACTAACTCCCCTGTGTTGTACATTCCACATGATACAGTGACTAACTCCCCTGTGTTGTACATTCCACATGATACAGTGACTAACTCCCCTGTGTTGTACATTCCACATGATACCGTGACTAACTCCCCTGTGTTGTACATTCCACATGATACAGTGACTAACTCCCCTGTGTTGTACATTCCACATGATACAGTGACTAACTCCCCTGTGTTGTACATTCCACATGATACAGGGACTAACTCCCCTGTGTTGTACATTCCACATGATACAGTGACTAACTCCCCAGTGTTGTACATTCCACATGATACAGTGACTAACTCCCCTGTGTTGTACATTCCACATGATACAGTGACTAACTCCCCTGTGTTGTACATTCCACATGATACAGTGACTAACTCCCCTGTGTTGTACATTCCACATGATACAGTGACTAACTCCCCTGTGTTGTACATTCCACATGATACAGTGACTAACTCCCCTGTGTTGTACATTCCACATGATACCGTGACTAACTCCCCTGTGTTGTACATTCCACATGATACCAAGACTAACTCCCCTGTGTTGTACATTCCACATGATACAGTGACTAACTCCCCTGTGTTGTACATTCCACATGATACAGTGACTAACTCCCCTGTGTTGTACATTCCACATGATACCGTGACTAACTCCCCTGTGTTGTACATTCCACATGATACCGTGACTAACTCCCCTGTGTTGTACATTCCACATGATACAGTGACTAACTCCCCTGTGTTGTACATTCCACATGATACAGTGACTAACTCCCCTGTGTTGTACATTCCACATGATACAGTGACTAACTCCCATGTGTTGTACATTCCACATAATGACAGTCGAAGCATCCCTGCATGTTTATGTTCACATTGACACTGTTTAGCCATTTAGCAGCTGAGACATTTTCTTTGTGGGAGGAATGCTAATGTTTAATTGATTTATGGACTCAGTGAAAATCAGTAGGTGTCCTGAATCAAAACACTGCTGCCTCGTTTATTGTCGTTATATTCCTGATTACTTACTGGCTGTTATATGGTTGCTTCTGTAAGCCTGGTTGTACTGGACAATCAAATCTGACATCAACATGGATGCCCCATGCATTTACATGAGCATTTTAGTAATTTAGCAAATACTCATATTCCCGGCCAATCACTGCTATCAGAGATGACAACAATAAGAAGCCCAGACCAACTTAAATTACTTTTGGATACTTCTAAACTACGGTCAAATGAATCTGGTCTATCATTCATGATGCTGATGAAATGTAGAGAGAAAAATTTGAGAGAAGAGGAAAATTATAATTTATAATGATATTTGTATTGTTCCTCAGGTGGCATAATACATTGAACACTACAGAAACCAGTAAAGGGGCAACAGCTGGGCATTAATTGTGATGTGCTGTAATTGTAGATATGTCAAATCAAATCAAATCCAACTGACATCTACTCCTGAGGTGCTGACCTGTTGCACCCTCGACAACCACTGTGATTATTATTATTTGACCCTGCTGGTCATCTATGAACATTTGAACATCTTGGCCACCCGGCACAGCCAGAAGAGGACTGGCCACCCCTCATAGCCTGGTTCCTCTCTAGGTTTCTTCCTAGGTTCTGGCCTTTCTAGGGTGTTTTTCCTAGCCACCGTGCTTCTACACCCTGCATTGCTTGCTGTTTGGGGTTTTAGCCTGTACAGAAGTACAGCAACTTTGAGATATCAGCTGATGTAAGAAGGGCTTTATAAATTGATTTGATTTGAAATCAATTGTTATTATTCACATGTGCCATATACAACCTTACAGTGAAATGCTTACTTACGAGCCCCTCACCAACAATGCAGTTAAAAAAAATCAGCAGCTCTAGCCTTTAGCTCAGTGTGGATGTTGCCTGTAATCCATGGCTTCTGGTTGGGGTATGTATGTACGGTCACAGTGGGGATGACATCATCGATGCACTTATTGATGAAACCAATGACTGATGTGATGTACTCCTCAATGCCATCGGAGGAATCCCGTAACATATTCCAGTCTGTGCTAGCAAAACAGTCCTGTAGTTTAGCATCTGCTTCATCTGACCACTTTTTTATTGATCTAGTCACTGATGCTTCCTGCTTTAATTTTAGCTTGTAAGCAGGAATCAGGAGGATGTGTGTTAGCCATTGATTTGGTTGAAGCGAGTGTTACTGGTCGACTTGCCTTTGGTGGTATGGAAATAGCCACTGAATTCCTTTTAGTGCAGCTACTGTAAATCAGATCTTCTGTCATGATTAACCATAACAATGTCAAGAGTTCACTGACTCAGTCAAGCAGTAAAAGGCCTCATTATAGATAAAGAATCATATAGCCAAGTATGCAGATATTTCTGGCATAAAATTGCATAATTTCTGGTTGTGAGAAGCTTTTTCAGCATAATTAAATACAGTGAAAGGACAGAAGCCATAAAGTGCTGTAGTTGTCATCAAATGATCCTGTTGCAGTGTTATACATTGTTCACATAGCATGTATGATTTATGTCCCACTTTTGGTTTATATTACTAGTGCAACTCTCCATCTGAACTGTAGTCTTGTGCCCAATTCCAAGCGCAGATCTGAAAGGTGTAAGCAATGTGGCAAACATTCCACCTAGCCATTCAGAGGGAAAGGTGGAGCTATTATCCAGTCCTTTCAGATCAATTTTTATTTAACTAGGCAAGTCAGTTATGAACACATTCTTATTCACAATGACTGCGTTGGAACAGTGGGTTAACTGCCTTGTACAGGGGTAGAAGGACAGCTTTCTACCTTGTCAGCTCAGGGATTTGATCTAGCAACCTTTCAGTTACTGTCGCAACGCTCTAACCACTAGGCTACCTGCCACCTTTCTACACAAGTGCGTAGGGATAGGGTGTTGGGGTCTTTCGGTTGATTTGGGATCGGGCAAAGGAAGTGAAGGCTTTTGTTGAAGGTTTCCAGGAGCACTTGTGTAGATCTAATAGCTCCACCTTTAAATACATAACAAATGTGTTTCAGGAAGGTAATGTTTCGACTCCATTGGTTAGTGAAACATTTAGAACTGACAGTTTGGATGTATCTGTCTCTACTGGTTGAACAAAGCAGAGTCTGTTAAAGAAGCACCACAAATGGAGGGACGTTCAATGTTTAGGCAACAACTGATAAACATAACCTAGTTTTTTCCACACAGGCTTGTTCTAATAATACAAATATGCCATTTAGCAGACACTTATATCCAAACCGTCTTAAAGTCATGCATTCATTCTCATTTGTGTGGGCCAAGCAAGACTTGAACCAATGACCCTTGGCATTGCAAGAGCCATACTTTACCAACTGAGCCACACAGGACAACCACATCATAATAAAAACCTTCTATCAACCACCTGTGTGTAATCTGTCATGAATGGCTTTACAGGTAATATGCATTTGTAAACACAGTTGTAAGACCTGCTATAAACATTCATAACAACATTATACCTTTAGAATCAGACTATAGGTATCACATTTGGCTGGCAAAGCAGATGCATTATACACAGGAAGTTCATGACTAAATTTAATTTGAGTTGCATATCAACATGGATTAATAAACCTTAGCAAAACTAACCGCAATCCCCTTCTATCATTAAATGCTCAGACTTTGCCAAAAAAACAACTCCTCAAACTGTCAATCAGTCTACACTATTGAGTAAGAAAGAATTACACTAGCTCAGGACTGTCATACACGATGACAGCAATGTTTGTGCATTTTGTTTGACAGTCCCTGAGTTTTAGTTGTACCTGTATCCAACAAGTGAAGACTTGAAGATTTGTCTGAAAACTCCTCCAGCTAAGAGAAAACACTCTAGCTAAGCAAAAACTCTCTAGCTAAGCTAAAACTCCCTCTAGCTAAGCTAAAACTCCCTCTAGCTAAGCTAAAACTCTTTCTAGCTAAGCCAAAACTCCCTCTAGCTAAGCTAAAACTCTCTCTAGCTAAGCCAAAACTCTCTCTAGCCAAGCTAAAACTCTCTCTAGCTAAGCCAAATCTCCCTCTAGCTAAGATAAAACTCCCTCTAGCTAAGCTAAAACTCTCTCTAGCTGAGCTAAAACTCTCTCTAGCTAAGCTAAAACTCCCTCTAGCTAAGCTAAAACTCCCTCGAGCTAAGCTAAAACTCTCTCTAGCTATGCTAAAACTCCCTCTAGCTAAGCTAAAACTCCCTCTAGCTAAGCTAAAACTCTCTCTAGCTGAGCTAAAACTCTCTCTAGCTAAGCTAAAACTCCCTCTAGCTAAGCTAAAACTCCCTCGAGCTAAGCTAAAACTCTCTCTAGCTATGCTAAAACTCCCTTTAGCTAAGCTAAAACTCCCTCTAGCTAAGCTAAAACTCTCTCTAGCTAAGCTAAAACTCCCTCTAGCTAAGCTAAAACTTAAGCACTTGAATTATTCTACATGTCTCCCGTCTGTTTTCATTTAGCTATGCATAAGCCCTTTGGTCCTCTTGTGACCTGACTCCGGCCCTGCTTACCCCATCCATAATAGAAATCAATGTTTCTGAGTCACTAAACAATTACTGCCAGCTCTTTAAAAATGCAAGTCTTAAAAAAAGATGGCTGCCTTAGATGGCTGATTAAGTTGCCGTTTGTCTTGAACATCCTATCGATTGCATTACTTAATGTGCACAGATCCCTTTTGTGGTCCCCACTGTGCCCAATCAAAGGCTCTGATTGCTCCTCCTGTCCAATCCGATCCCACTGGGGCACACGTGGTGACAATCTGATGAGCGGGAGGGATGACTGCCCTTTATTCCACTTCTTGGTGACCTTTTTTGAAGTTTTGCAACATTGGTGTGAGTGCTCTTAGTAATGGAGAAAGACAAGGCTGTTGCTAAGGTTTTCAGCTCCATTGTTAAAGATGCATGTATTGAATTGAACGATTGTGAGTGGGTGGATTTTAAGAACCACAACATTCATTTCCAAGACTATTAAAGTACATAATGAAGGACATTTTTTTTAACTGTTTATTTAATTTTTTAAATACTCCTGTAATAAGAGAGGCTTGAATACAAGTTCATAGAAAGTTCATTTAATTGTAGGCACATACATGATTTGATCGTATTCATGTCCTCTCTACTTCAAAACAACTGACCCAGGCTTCTTTAGATGGTAATTTGCACTCCTGTTTCTACAGACAATGGAGACTCTCGCAACTCACTTAAATACATTTCCTCTTTCAGCCCCACTTACCTAATGGCTGATGAGGCATTGATCGTGGGCTTGCTGTCTGTCATCCACTGTGGGTCCCAAGTACTGATGAGGCCGGATGGATGGGGCCAGATGCGTGATGAGCCGGACCGATGGGGGCCTCTCGTGTGATGAGTCGGACCGATGGGGGCCTCTCGTGAGATGAGCCGGACCGATGGGGGCCTCTTGCGTGTCATGAAGTGACAGCAGCACATGACCTTTACGAGTTTGGGCCACAATTTGCAGAAGATTAGTCGACCCGAAAATGTAAATGAAGCGCAGAAAGGGCAAGCGAATCAATTTCTCTTTAGATATTAATAGTCTGAGGGAAAGCACTGGAATGGAAAATAAAACATTTACATTTGCATTTACACAGATTAAGTTTAAAAAATAGAAAATAATAGACTGGACTGAAAGACAGTGAGTTGTGACCTTCTTAGGTTGGTTGATGGTATAGAGTTTTTTTTAAAAGGTATTCTTACCTGTGATTGTAGGCCACATTTGCTGTGCACTTCACAGCAGTAGACTTTAACTTCTTGTAGCTTGATATTGTTGCAAGATGGCGTCGACAGAGATAGTCACCTTGTTGTGGGTGCTTAGGAAACTATGCAGTATTTTGTTTTTTTAGGTATTATTTATTATATTGTTAGCCCAGAAAATCTTAAACCTCATCCATATATCTATATGTACATATTCTTATTCCATCCCTTTAGATTGGTGTGTATTAGGTAGTTGTTGGGGAATTCCTCCACTTTTCAACCTAATTTTCAGCACAATACCAGTGTCAACGTAACGTGAAAACGGCGCATTTCTACTTTTTTGTAAAAAAAAAAATAAAGTTAAAAAGTTCTACCCAATGATGTCATCTAAAGTTCAAACATTTTAAAAACTGTGATTTTCAAAAACTATGAGATTTGCGGTGATGTGGGGAGCACAACAAATCCCCTCCCTCTGGCTAGAAACTCATCGCAGGTTTTGAAAATCACTGTTTTTCTTACATTTAATCCTGTTATGTCACAGAGAAGTATATTCTCTTCTTAACGTTATTAACACAGATCATAAAAAAACGTGCCGTTTTTCTTGAATTTGAAAATGGACGGAATTGCCCTTTAAGAGCATGATCCATCTTTTTTTTATTGACACTAAAGACATTAAATAATCTGTGTATTGAGCATAGATCCAGAAATCTCTAATTATTGTGACTCTCCCATGCTATTTAAATTCAACCAAAAGTTACTTATGAAAGTGTTGGGTCAGAGGGATCAGTTTAGTGTGAGATGAGTTCCCACGATGAGATTTCCCTTCTGAAGGGGGTCAAGGTTGGATCGTAATACAATCAAGCTTATTCACTGTGCAGTCGCTTTAATATGCGGTCACAGTGCTCTTGGATGCTAGGAGGGTAAACACCTAGAAATTGTCCTTGAAAAACCTCCTTTGCTGAAGTGACAGGAAAAGAAAGTAAATGAGTTTTATCAAAAATGTCCTATGTGGATACGCCTCAAATTTACTTTAAATTCATTTGGACTTTGAGCCATTAGCTGACATTTATAGGTTCCATGTTAAGCATAAACACATGACCAAAACAAATCTTTCTCTAACACGACTGAACTAAATGACTATCGCCCAGTAGCCCTCACTTCTGCCAACATGAAGTGCTTTGAGAGACTAGCCAAGGATCATATCACCTCTACCTTACCTGTCCCTCTAGACCCACTTCAATTTGCTTACCTCCCCAATAGATCCACAAAAGATGCAATCGCCATTACTCTGCACACTGCCCTATCCCATCAGGACAAGAGGATTATCCTATGTAAGAATGCTGTTCTTTGACTATAGCTCAGCGTTCAACACCATAGTACCCTCCAAGCTCATCATTAAGCTTGAGGCCCTGGGTCCGAACCCCTACCTGTGCAACTGGGTCCTGGACTTCCTGACGGGTCACCCCCAGGTGGTGAAGGTAGGAAACAACATCTACACTTCACTGATACTCAACACTGGAGCCCCCAAGAGTGTGTGCTCAGCCCCCTCTTGTACTCCCTGTTCACCCATGACTTCGTGGCCAAGCACGCCTCCAACTCAATCATCAAGTTTGCAGACGACACAACAGTACTAGAGCATCCTGTCGGGCTGTATCACCGCCTGGTATGGCAACTGCACCTCCCGCAACTGCAGGGCTCTCCAGAGTGTGGTGCAGTCTGCCCAACGAATGCACCGGGGCAAACTGCCTGCCCTCCAGGACACCTACAGCACTCGATGTCACAGGAAGGCCAAAAAGATCATCAAGGACAACAACCACCCGAGCCACTGTCTGTTCACCACGCTATCATCCAGAAGGTGAGGTCAGTACAGGTGCATCAAAGCTGGGACCGAGAGACTGAAAAACAGCTTCTATCTCAAGGCCATCAGACTGTTAAATAGCCATCACTAGCACATAGAGTCTGCTGCCTGTAGGCATAGACTAGAAATCACTGGCCACTTTAAGGAATGGAACACTAGTCACTTTAATAATGTTCACATATCTGGCATTACTCATATATATTCTGAATTCTATACAATTCTACTGTATTGAATCCCAATCTTTCTCAAACACATGATCAAAACAAATTTTTCTAAAAAATATGACCAAAACCAGTCTTTCTTAAAGTATTATAGTCTAAGCAAAGAGCCTCCCATTGCACATTAGGAATTGGACTTGTGGTGTCAATGCTGTAATATGTAAATTGCATTGGCAACTTGTCAGTGAAAAAGTCTTGGGTGGCAGGGTCACCTAATTGGTTTAAAATAAATGTGGCGAGAGAGGGAGGAGCATGTCAATACATGATGTCTTGACTCCACCTACTACGGATCATAGGATCATGGCCCACTGTCGCTAAGACATTTACTGGGAACATCATGGCCCACTGTGACTAAGACATTTACTAGGGACATCATGGCCCATTGTGACTAAGACATTTACTGGGAACATCATGGCCCACTGTGACTAAGACATTTACTGGGAACATTATGGCCCACTGTGACTAAGACATTTACTATGAACATTATGGCCCATTGTCGCTAAGACATTTACTGGGAACATCATGGCCCATTGTGACTAAGACATTTACTGGGAACATCATGGTCCACTGTGTCTAATACATTTACTGGGAACATCATGGCCCATTGTGACTAAGACATTTACTATGAACATTATGGCCAATTGTCGCTAAGACATTTACTGGGAACATCATGGTCCACTGTGTCTAATACATTTACTGGGAACATCATGGCCCATTGTGACTAAGACATTTACTATGAACATTATGGCCAATTGTCGCTAAGACATTTACTGGGAACATCATGGTCCACTGTGTCTAATACATTTACTGGGAACATCATGGCCCACTGTGTCTAATACATTTACTGGGAACATCATGGCCCACTGTGACTAAGACATTTACTGTGAACATTTACTTTTTATTTTACCTTTATTTATACAGGTTTTTCTCATTGAGATAATATCTCTTTTCCAAGAGAGACCTGGTCCAATAGCAGCACAGGGAACAACATTTCAGACAAAACAACTTACATACACTAACACAACATTAAACACAACTATAAACACACATACACTAACACAACATTAAACACAACTATAAACACACATACACTAACACAACATTAAACACAACAATAAACACACATACACTAACACAACATTAAACACAACTATAAACACACACACACTAACACAACATTAAACACAACTATAAACACACATACACTAACACAACATTAAACACAACTATAAACACACACACACTAACACAACATTAAACACAACTATAAACACACACACACTAACACAACATTAAACACAACTATAAACACACATACACTAACACAACATTAAACACAACTATAAACACACATACACTAACACAACATTAAACACAACTATAAACACACATACACTAACACAACATTAAACACACATACACTAACACAACATTAAACACAACTATAAACACACATACACTAACACAACATTAAACACAACTATAAACACACATCCACTAACACAACATTAAACACAACTATAAACACACACACACTAACACAACATTAAACACAACTATAAACACACATACACTAACACAACATTAAACACAACTATAAACACACACACACTAACACAACATTAAACACAACTATAAACACACATCCACTAACACAACATTAAACACAACTATAAACACACACACACTAACACAACATTAAACACAACTATAAACACATACAATACAACAAAAACATTTTACGTTAAAAACACGAAAGTCTTGACTAAAAACAGCTGCCCTAAAGACAATTACACTCTGCTATGATATACACATCGATCAAGTGTTTAAACTCCACCAACGAAACTAGATCATCACGTTTTAAAATGTTCAGGAGAGAATTCCAGGACCACGGAGCTGAGGAACTAAAACTATTTCTACCATGACATGTTCTAATTTTTCAGTACTGTTAGAAGCAAATGAGAATGGGACCGTAATTGATATTTATTTACTGACCTGACTAAAAAAGAACAGAGATAAAATCACATTTTACCCAATATGGCCTTATAAATCAGTGTATACCAGTGTTTAAGCCTACGCAAGGTCAATGACGACCAGGCAACAGCGCTGTAGAGATCACAATGATGTGTTTGATTTGTAATGAACCTGAGGGCTGCATGATACACTGAATCAAGTGCTCTCAGGGTAGTGGCTGAGGCCTGCATATATATAACATCACTAAAATCTAAAACCGACAGTAATGTACATCGTACCAGCTCCTTCCTGGCCTCCAGAGAAAAACAAGCCTTATGCCGGTAATAAAAACCTATTCTTAGCTTGAGCTTCCTTATCAAGTTCTCTACATGCACAGTGAAGCTCAGCTTATCATCAACCCACACACACAAATATTTGTACACTTTAACTTGCTCTATAGAATGTCCAGCCAACGTACCAATGACATGATTAGTAACATGCCTGGCATTTGAAAATACCATGCATTTTGTTTTACCTGAATTTACCTGAACATCATTGTCCACTGTAAATGTCCACTAAGACATTTACTGGGAACATCACGCTTCTGAAATTCAGTTTTGTCGTATTGACTTAGGTGTTGCCAGGGATTTGTCATTGTGAAACCTTAATCTCTAGTGATGAAACAGAGTTTACCAGGCATTTCGGGTCTGAAGAGAGATGGTTATTGGCATTTTCTTATTGTAACGCAAATATGAAAAGGCATAAGAACATTTGGGAATGAATGAAGAGTTTATTTCCAAACGCTATATAGACACATTTTTCACATTTGTGTTTTTTCTTGAGGAATTCATGCTTGTGTCTGTAGAATATGACTGTCTTCTCAGATTAGATTTTAGATATGTATAAAATGGGTTCTGTCACAAAACACTATATATTTTTACCTTTATTGAACTAGGCAAAGCAGTTCCGAACAAATTCTTATTTACAAATGACGGCCTACCGGGGAACAGTGGATTAACTGCCATGTTCAGGGGCAGAACGACAGATTTATACCATGTCAGCTCAGGGATTCAATCCAGTAACCTTCTGGTTAGTGGCCCAACACTCTAACCACTAAGCTACCTGCTATATATGTCTCTTAGCCGGAACAGATCCTGTATATTTTACAGACAGATCTAATATTACTGTATTGATATTTTTGGGGGTAGAAAAACATTTAAATATTGATGTCATAAATTATTATTTTGCATATTTCTTTATTCAAAATGTCATTATGTATCACATTAGATTGTGTAAAACCTTTGCCAAGCTTGGCCACTTTGTCCGTTTTTAAACACGTTTCGTATTTCTGTGGTCAGCCGTGCCCTTTCCCGTTGCTTGTAGCACAATGTGTTCGCAGATAAAGACGGCCAGATAGAGACGGGCACATGAATAGAAATGGCGAGTTGTCATCGGGAGACAGTTCAACCTTTTTGAAGCATTAAAAGGCTGCCGCAACATGTTTGAACACGCGGCTGAATTACTTTTGCCTGTTGGATGTCCTTGATGGGATGCCATGGCCATGTAATCGGTTGTGACAGGATGGCTCCCCGGTTACTACGCTTTACGCATCATAAATCCTATAGATATATAATCTTGGTGATAGAGATAGGACAAGACAGTGGCGTAGGAAATCACATTAGCAGCACCGTCCTGTCAGACCACCATGTATTCTGAAGGGGTTCAACCCAATTTATACAGGTGATGTGATTATGATATGATACTGCATATTCAGTCAATACTACTGTAGCATTGACAAAACCTTAACCCTCGGAGTCACGATAAAACTACAGACAGCATTAAATAGTTTAAAATCCCATTGGAATTTAGAAACATTCTGGGAGTTCAATTCTAACATTTATAGTACGGGTCAGAGAAATAGCACTGGGACAGATTACTCCATAATTGAAAAGAAGGATGATTATAAAAGACAAAATATCTTTTGTCTTAAAGGGAAAATACTAACGTGTCCGTATTCAAATGGAGTGCCTGTTACGAGGATGTTCAATTTACTGTGCATGGGAAGGTGCAGTAGTTTCCATGCCTTTGGTGGGCTGCCAGGTCCCTCAGCCAGCAGGAGAGCTCCCATGTGTTGCTCAACATCCTCCTCCAGCTCTCCTGCTGTTCTGACTTGAAACCCCTTTCGTTCTGCCTGATAATATGTGATCAATCACTATCTCTGTCAGTGTGAACAACATTGATCCAAGGGGTAGATACAGAAAGCCTTTTAAGGAGAATATTAGAGGCACCTGAACCCATTTGAGTCACTGCTTAGCCTTTTATATTACTGGATGTCTATGAACACGAGTCAGCGTCAATGTTCTTGCGTTATTTAAGTGCTTCTAGATCGGTAATATACAGCTCTGGTCCTGGAGAAATAGTTGGATTTGTACGATTTTGTTTCAGCCCAGCCCACGAGTTTTAAATAATACATTAATCGCAGTCTTCAGTCTGGACCATGATTTGTTCAATTAGGTGTTTGTGCTGAGCGGGAACAAAAGCCTGCACACCGATGAGTTCTCCAGGACCGGAGTTTGAAACCCCATGACACACTGCCAAATCAGACAATGGAGCTCTTTGAAACTTATATCAATAAACTTCAGCTACTGTTTGTGAAATGAAATGATGAAAAAGTACCCAAATGTTTGATCTCAGACAAGTCAAAGAATGTTAAAAGAACAATAGCTGTGACAAGAGGATGGTTCTGTCACTTCCTAATTGCGCTGTCAGCCACCATTACCAAAGGAACGGTAGCCATCTTGTTTCTATCTTATGCTTTAGCCTCAACTTAGAGGCACTTAGCAGTGGATTCTTATCATGACACTTCAAATCTCTATCAAATGTTTTTTTTTTATATAATTTCCTGGAAATTCAAAAAATATCTACAGATGTCTTCCTGCTTGATTTCAATATTTCGAATGTCAAACATTTTGTCAGTTTGCAAAGTAACAAGTGATGATATTGATATTGTTTTGTTTCTTTGAAGGTACCTTGTGTATCAGTTATAAAACAAGCTTATTAATCAGAATGACAGATATGTAATATGGACGGCTTACTTCTGTCCTCACTAAAGGCATTAAAAGATTGTAGACTAGACTGTGACCAGTGGTCACCAAGGCAAATGCAATTAGTTAATGCAATCACATATGTTATGTATTTAATGTAATTCATTTAAATGTTTAATTAACTTAATTCATGTGTGTGTGTGTGTGTGTGTGTGTGTGTGTGTGTGTGTGTGTGTGTGTGTGTGTGTGTGTGTGTGTGTGTGTGTGTGTGTGTGTGTGTGTGTGTGTGTGCGTGCATTCACACACGCTGGATATAACACATAACATATGTAAAGAGTTTGGAGATAAGATAATTAAAATAGTTTATTAGAGATACAAGTGAGTGTACAGGGCCTTCGGAAAGTATTACAGTGCCTGCGTTACAGCCTTATTCTAAAATGTATTAAAAAAAAAATCCTCAGCAGTCTACACACAATTCTCCATAATGTCAAACCGAAAACAGGTTTTTAGAAATGTTTGTAAATGTATTAAATGTAAAAAACAGAAATATCTTATTTATATAAGTATTTAGAACCTTTGCTTTGAAACTCTAAATTAAGCTCAGGTACATCCTGTTTCCATTAATCATCCTTGAGATGTTTGTACAACTTGATTGGAGTCCACTTGTGGGAAATTCAATTGATTAGACATGATTTGGAAAGGCACACACCTGTCTATATAATGTCCCACAGTTGACAGTGCATGTCAGAGCAAAAACCAAGCCATGAGGTCAAAGGAATTGTCCGTAGAGCTCCGAGACAGGATTGTGTCGAGGCACAGATCTGGGGAAGGGTACCAAAACATTTCTGCAGCATTGAAGGTCCCCAAGAACACAGTGACCTCCATCCTTCTTAAATGGAAGAAGTTTGGAACCACCAAGACTCTGGCCGCCCGGCCAAACTGAGCAATCAGGGAGAAGGGCCTTGTTCAGGAAGATGACCAAGAACATGATGGTCACTCTGACAGAGCTCCAGAGTTCCTCTGTGGAGATGGGAGAACCTTCCAGAAGGACAACCATCTCTGCAGCACTCCACCAATCAGGCCTTTATGGTAGAGTGGCCAGACGGAAGCCACTCCTCAGTAAATGGCGCATGACAGCCTGCTTGGAGTTTGCCAAAAGACTCTCAGACCATGAGAAACAAGAACCTCTGGTCTGATGAAACCAAGATTGAACGCTTTGAATTCTGAATGCCCAGCGTCACATCTGGAGGAAACCTGGCACCATCCCTACGGTGAAGCATGGTGAAGGCAGCATGGCTGTGGGGATGTTTTTCAGCGGCAGGGACTTTGAGACTAGACAGAGTACAGAGAGATCCTTGATGAAAACCTGCTCCAGAGCACTCAGGACATCAGACTGGGGCAAAGGTTCACCTTCCAACAGGACAACGATCCTAAGCACACAGCCAAGACATGGCTTCGGGACAAGTCTGAATATCCTTGAGTGGCCCAGCCAGAGCCCGGACTTGGACCCGTTCAAACATCTCTGGAGAGGCCTGAAAATAGCTGTGCAGCAACGCTCCCCATCCAACCTGACAGAGCTTGAGAGGATCTGCAGAGAAGGACAGGAGAAACTCCCCAAATATATGTGTGCCAAGCTTGTATCGTCATACCCAAGAAGACTCAAGGCTGTTATTGCTGCCAAAGACGCTTCAACAAAGTACTGAGTAAAGGGTCTGAATACTTTCCGAATACACTGTTTATCACACTGCTACATCAATTTAGTTTATGTGTATTGGAGACATACAGGTATCTTGTGAATGATAAATGGTGAAAAGACACAGAAAAAGAAGACTTTTGAGAAACAAAAGACTCAACTAATATTTATCTGCCTTTGCTTAGAAGGTAACATAAGGGTACAAAGCAAAACTTCCAGACCACTAATCTCACAACATCAGTTGAATTCAAGAGTTGTTTTACAGTAGCCTTGTAGATGTACAAAAACCCTTTCCTAAGACTGAACACAGTGCCACTACTTTGATTTATACAAAGGAGTTACTTTATTGAGACCAATTCTCTGGTAAAGCACTATTCTCTGTTGCTTTGTTTTGGCATCAGTAGAATCAGACTCAACTGTCTCCCAAAGCCCTGAAACTGATTGATAACCAATTTTTACACTAGATATCGAATCAAACCAATTAAACATGATGCAACTCGGTGTTGTGAGCTCAGCACCAACTACAGTTATAGCCACATCAAAGCTCTAGTAAATAGATTCCTCCCCTAAAATCCTGGCAAATCAAACATGGCTGTTGTCGTTTGTCAGCCGCTGAGATGCATACGCTCTTATTCATCTCAGTAATTTCAGACGACATAAGTGGGGATGCTATCGCTTTTGTGTCACTGGCTCAGCGCTGGAACATTGGCTTATTGGTTATACTTGAATTATTCATTTGAACCGCGTGGCCGCTTGGCTATGTCAAGGACTGCATAACAGAATGGCTGAAGGGGGTGCATGAGCGGGGAAATTATCTATACAGTTTCCCATGACTACCCTGTGGCTGTTGTCACAGTAAGATATGCTATATTGGTTACTGCTCCCAAAAGCTACTTCTGGATTTGAGCTTATATCTACAGACATATACATGTATATACACCACTGGGGGTTGGTGGCACATCAATTGGGGAGGACGGGCTCGTGGTAATGACTGGAGCGGAGTATGTGGAATGGTATCACATTTTCAGTTTCTATTCTGTTTGCTTCGTTCCAGCCATTATTATGAGCCATCCTCCCCTCAGCAGCCTCCACTGGTACATACAGTATTGCTGTACATCATCAACACACTGAACTAAATGTAAACGTATCGACACGTTCACTTCCTTGCATTGCTCCTATGGTGTACCGACACACAATGTTTTTTTTTCATGAGTTTATTCAGTCATATCTTTATGTGGGGGGAATAGCTCTTAGAAAGCCTGTCAGAACTGTGTATCAACATATCCTTGTTTTCCCTGAGAAAGATTCACACTACACAGAACTGTTCTGCCTGCGGCTACGGAACCCTGACCTGTTCACCGGACGTGCTTGTTGCACCCTCGACAATTACTATGATTATTATTATTTGACCATGCTGGTCATTTACGAACATTTTAACATCTTGACCATGTTCTGTTATAATATCCACCCGGCACAGCCAGAAGAGGACTGGCCACCCCTCATAGCCTGGTTCCTCTCTAGGTTTCTTCCTAGGTTTTTGGCCTTTCTCAGGAGTTTTTCCTAGGGAGTTTTTCCCAGCCACCGTGCTTCTTTCACATGCATTGCTTGCTGTTTGGGGTTTTAGGCTGGGTTTCTGTACAGCACTTTGAGATTTCAGCTGATGTACGAAGGGCTATATAAATAAATTTGATTTGATTTGATTTGATTTGATTTGAACTGCAATGTGCCAATCTCTCTTTTATTTTTCATTACACGTACCACTTTCCATCTTCACCGCACAGCAAACTTGTGAGTTAAGGACTTTTTCTCTACATGTTAAGACTCTTGATGAATAGGCCACGTCCTTAAGCATACCAATGATACCACTAAATAAAACGTTATAGCCCGAGTGCCTATGATTCATGTCTTGATTCCAGCAGTTACATTAAACACCCATTGATCGTACCCGAGGGCCCCCCCCCTAATCCTTTTGCGAAAAAAATAAATAAACCAAATAAATTCCCTCAGCAGAGATTCCTGCTCTCCGAGAGGCCAGGACACGCACACCAAATCAATACGCGCTATTGGCTGTAAAATAACCTTTTGATGACCAGCGAGAAAACGCCACTTGGACCATTTCTCACTACTCTATTGATCTATTCTCCTTCCTGTTTCCTTCCTGTTTCCTTTGTTTTGTTTTTCCCCGTAGAACATCCTTGAAAAGCCTCTCTTTTAGGGTTTATAGCGTATATGAAGGTACTATGAGTTAACTGTAGTCTAAGATGTGTGTGTCTCTAAATGTTTTGGTGTGTTTGTACCAAAGAGGGAGGGAGACCTATCCTGCTGTGCTTGGTTAACCGAGGACCCATTGCTTAGGCCCATTTAGACCTTCACTTCTGTCCGATAACGTTTCCTCCCACAAAATGCTACTTCGGATAAGGGTAAGTAATGGAGAATATATGCTATTGCTGCTCAACTGCTAGCAAATTGGTCTCAAACAGAGAAAAGTAAGGGAACTGTTATCTTACAGAAGAGGTTGGTGGAGATAAGGACAAAAGGAGATCTTACAGTGGGCAAACAGACCATGTGAGTAGAACACAGAGAGTAGTCTCTGATCAGTGATGACTTGCTTATGCATTTAACACCCCCCCACCCCCCACCCCCCATGAATGTTTTGACTACAGTTAAAAAAAAAATTGTCTTTAGAATTGTTCAATAGTAAATGGTTCAAATCAACTGCAAATGCTACAACTAAACACATCATCCCCCATTCACCAAAGGTGAATCATTATTTTGGAAGATCTAAACGTTTTATATTGTTGTATACGGCTGTATTTGGGTGAAGGCCATCCACTTTCTGTCCCTTTTGTTGAAGTCGATGATACTTAGTATTCCCTAGGAGGGACTGGACTCGGGACATGTCTACCAGACTGTCATTTTGATCAAATGTCACTTGAATTTCCCCGTTAGCTCCTGCATTCAAATTTCTTAACCTGCGATCCCTGGTTGCTCAATATCTTTTAATGAAATATGTTAATAAATCACTGTTTCCACCGGAGTAAGCAGCCTTGTTGCAAACTCAGCTTTCTCTGTGGACTTTGGTGCCGGCCAAATAAGATTTGTTGCCCCCATACACAGCAAGCATTTACTTTGTCTGACGGCTTATTACTGTGCCCATGTCCGGGCATAATCTACACTGACGCGAAGGACTATCACTAATTTGTTAGGCCATTAGGTTAAGGGTAAAGTTATGGAGGAGATGAGGAGATCTAACAATAAAGCCTTAGAGATACACTGATAAACTTGTGGATGGATTGTTTTGGGGGAATTTTCTGAATTCAGCTTTCTGCATTGAAAGGTGACTATACACTAAAATCTCTGCTTCAGTTTTCACATAGATTTATTTATTGGTGTGTAAAGATTTGGAGAATTTATATGTTTGTTGGTGATCTGCACATAATGTAATTTTCTGAGCAAAAATAATAATAATAATAATAACGATAATAATAATAATAATAACAATAATAATAATAATAATAATAACAATAATAATAACAATAATGATAATACTACTAATAATAATAATAACAATAATAATAATAATAACAATAATAAAATAATTAATAACAATAACAATAATAAAACTAAAATACAAGTAATAATAATAATAATAACAATAATGATAATACTAATAATAATAATAGTAACGATAATAATAATAATAATAATAAGAAAAGAATTAATAACAATAATAAAACTAAAATACAAATAATAATAATAATAACAATAATAAAAATAATAATAATAATGATGATAATAATAATAATAACAACACCTTGCAATGATTTATCTTTCCATCAACATACTCAACTCATACAAAATGCAAAGTTTTTTTTAAATTTCCCCCAAAATTTCCCCCAAAAAGGTTTTTCAAAAGGGTTCAGAATGCATGACCTGGCGAACAATCCCACCCTACCCACTGTATTTCAAGAAGTATTCCTGATAGATGATTAGTGTTGTAATCTTCCGGACTGGATGAATAGAGGGGAAGAACCGTTTCTTACAAAGATGGGCAAATGAGGGGGAGGAGTAAGTGGAAAATAACCAGTCACTCAATCACTTGAATGAACCATACATATGCCCTCTACTCATGTTACAGTCAATATCAGAGATTGATCCACATGGGTGTCACATCCTTACATGGAACCTCAGGTCAGGCTGGATGCTCAAATGCTGAGTACTGGTAAAGTTCTTGTGATGGAGGGTGTGTGTGTGTGTGTGTGTGTGTGTGTGTGTGTGTGTGTGTGTGTGTGTGTGTGTGGAAATGAGATGTGGAAATGTTGCGGCACGTTTCCGGGTCCTCCATGTCTTTCTCTTGGCTGAGACCACACTGCAGCAGCTGCTACTAGTCAACACCATCAGTCTTTCCATAATGAGACCAGGGGGAGGTAGGAAGGTTCGGGGGTGGGCTTGGTAGCGCCTCTCAGAGTTGAAGCGAAAGCCTGCGGTGACCCAGGCTGTCCAGATGGGCACATGGTGATGGGAGGACGCTTCAGGGGAACTATCCTCACTAATGCACTTACTGTAAGGCCAAACTAGAAATGTTCACTTTAAAGAAACATTTTCAAGGGACGCATAATGTCTTGGCATACTCTAGGCTCTAGTCTAGTCTCACGCTCTTGGCTCACACTCTAGTCTAGTCTCACGCTTTAGTCTCACGCTCTAGTCTCACGCTCTAGTCTCAGGCTCTAGTCTCAGGCTCTAGTCTCAGGCTCTAGTCTCACACTTTAGTCTCACGCTCTAGTCTCACGCTCTAGTCTCACGCTCTAGGCTCACGCTCTAGGCTCACGCTCTAGGCTCACGCTCTAGTCTCACGCTCTAGGCTCATGCTCTAGTCTCACGCTCTAGTCTTGTCTCACACACTAGTCTAGTCTCACGCTCTAGTCTCACGCTCTAGGCTCACGCTCTAGTCTCACGCTCTAGTCTCATGCTCTAGACTCACGCTCTAGTCTAGGCTCACACTCTAGGCTCACACTCTAGTCTAGTCTCACGCTCTAGGCTCACGCTCTAGTCTAGTCTCACGCTCTAGTCTAGTCTCACGCTCTAGTCTCACGCTCTAGTCTCACGCTCTAGGCTCACGCTCTCGTCTCACGCTCTAGTCTCACGCTCTAGTCTTGTCTCACACACTAGGCTAGTCTCACGCTCTAGTCTCACGCTCTAGGCTCACGCTCTAGTCTCACGCTCTAGTCTAGGCTCACGATCTAGTCTCACGCTCTAGGCTCACGCTCTAGTCTCACACTCTAGTCTAGTCTCACGCTCTAGTCTCACGCTCTAGTCTAGTCTAGTCTCACGCTCTAGTCTCACGCTCTCGGCTCACGCTCTTGGCTCATGCTCTAGGCTCATGCTAGGGGCAGCAGGTAGCCTTGGGAGTTGGGCCAGTAACCAAAAGGTTGCTGGATCAAATCCCTGAGCTGACAAGGTAAAACTCTGTTGTTCTGCCCATGAGCAAGGCAGTTAACCCACTGTTCCCAGGGCACCGTGGATGTCAATTAAGGCAGCCCCACACACCTCTCTGGTTCAGTTAAGTGCAGAAGACACATTTCAGTTAAATACATTCAGTTGGACAACTGACTGGGTATCCCCCCTTTCCCTGCTCTAGTCTATATACGTTAGTAAGGAGGCCATTTTCTAGCTTGTACCCCTTTTTTTATTGAATGACAGTACTGTGCCTGTTGTCATTAATTATCATCTAATATTGTTTGACCAGCATCTCATCTGTGCAAATTCAAAGGTTCCTGATTTAAAGTGTGGTCATTTTGACAATGTACCAGCCCTTCCGCGATGATTTCATACCCTATTCCTCAAAAACAAAAACGTTTCCAAAGGAAGACGACGCCAAAAAAGGCTGCAGACAGTTCTTGTGAATCAGCTTAAGAACACTAACATTTTCTGAGGTCCAAGAACCCGAGGAAAATAAAAAAGGCAATTAAGCTAATGCATTGTGGGTGTCATAAGGTTGGAGATATTTCAAGAGCGGAGCAATTTACTGCCTGGAAAAGGAGGAGCGCGCTTGCATAAAACATCCCCCTTGCTCCAGATTTATTATGCTTTTAGTTGTGTTATATGTGATACAATTAGCAGGAGGTGCCAATAAGGCACATGCTCAAGGACATGGTCATCGCCGGGCCATCTGTCATTAATTGCATTGTCCTTTATGTGGCAGACCCGGGGGGAAACATTTTGCCGTCGCACTTACTGGACAGACACATGACACCATGTACATGGACTGCACTTCTGGGAATGTATTTTAAAGACCAAAAATGATGATAATGTCCTAGTGCTCTATAGCTGGTAACATAACACTCATTGAGCTAAGGTTGACATTTTGGTAACGGTAAATATTTGTCTATACAGACTAGTGAACTGTGTGACCTGTCTAAAGACATCTGACTGTGACCAATTATTCCAGAATGAGCTCTGTTGGTGTGTAATTCAGAAAATGTAGTGGTAAAAATAAATTGAATAAAAAGGGCTATCACTGTGAGTCTGTGAAAAGACTATCACTGTGAGTCTGTGAAAAGGCTATCACTGTGAGTCTGTGAAAAGGCTATCACTGTGAGTCTGTGAAAAGGCTATCACTGTGAGTCTGTGAAAAGACTATCACTGTGAGTCTGTGAAAAGACTATCACTGTGAGTCTGTGAAAAGGCTATCACTGTGAGTATGTGAAAAGGCTATCACTGTGAGTCTGTGAAAAGACTATCACTGTGAGTCTGTGAAAAGACTATCACTGTGAGTCTGTGAAAAGGCTATCACTGTGATGCTGTGAAAAGGCTATCACTGTGAGTCTGTGAAAAGACTATCACTGTGAGTCTGTGAAAAGGCTATCACTGTGATGCTGTGAAAAGGATATCACTGTGATGCTGTGAAAAGGATATCACTGTGAGCTTGTGAAAAGGCCATCACTTTGAGTCTGTGAAAAGGCTATCACTGTGAGCTTGTGAAAAGTACATTGAGTCTGTGAAAAGGCTATCGCTGTTAGTCTGTGAAAAGGCTATCGCTGTGAGTCTATGAAAAGGTTATTACCATCCCAATTAAGATATAATCACTGAGTCTGCCAGAAGAACCACCAGGTTAGGTTTCTCTTTGCAGTGAAACATAGAACATTGAATTTAGTCAATTTAGCATGTCTAAATCTATCTAAATGATCATACAGCAGCTCCTTAGATCCTATTCAGTACTGCCTTAGTGGAGTGGGTCATCTTTATTATTGAGCAAATGGGGGGGAACTGCAGAGGGCAGCAATGACATGCAGAAGAAGCCCCTGAGTACCACAGAACCCATTCTGATGAACGGGGAGCTGAGAGCCGAGCGCTAGCCACTGAGTCTACTGTACATAGTGGCATGCAGTAATTACAGATAGACTAGTCTCCTTAACAGTGATTACAGTTAGACTAGTCTCCTTAACAGTGATTACAGTTAGGTGTCCTTAGCAGTGATTACAGTTAGACTAGTCTCCTTAGCGGTTAGACCAGTCTCCTCATCAGTGATTACAGTTAGACTAGTCTCCTTAGCAGTGATTACAGTTAGACTAGTGTCCTTAGCAGTGATTACAGTTAGACTAGTCTCCTTAGCAGTGATTACAGTTAGACCAGTGTCCTTATCAGTGATTACAGTTAGGTGTCCTTAACAGTGATTACAGTTAGACTAGTCTCCTTAGCAGTGATTACAGTTAGACCAGTGTCCTTATCAGTGATTACAGTTAGGTGTCCTTATCAGTGATTACAGTTAGGTGTCCTTAGCAGTGATTACAGTTAGACTAGTCTCTTTAGCAGTGATTACAGTTAGACCAGTGTCCTTAGCTCAGATTCGGAGGAACACACTCAGCTAGCTACTGCTCTCTCACTGTGACACATGTAAACACCAATGTAAGGGTTATCATTTCATCATGAACAATAAATAATACAATACTACTACAAATATCCAAAGAGCTACACAAATAAGGAAATGTAACCAAGCAATACACAATACTTAAATATGTGGACATCCCAGTGTAACCTATTCTCATACAGGATATTCATCATACTTCCTGTGGACATGAAGGTTTACATATTGAGACTATGGAAGAGTTGTTTTGCTTTCATCTACCATGCAACAGAAAATCATTACAAGGTCTAAAAAGAGAAATCGTTGTTAAACTAAATAAGCATTCGTCACCAGGTGACTTAAAAACCAAGAAAAACCCTCGGTGTCTGTGTAGAGCTTTGCTTTTTCACAGGACAAATAAACAGGCTTACGTTTTTCAACCAGTTTTCAGCCTAATGCCTCTACACATACGGTACACGTTTAGTAAGCAGCACCATTTGAAAAACATCTAGACGTACTTCTCTCGTCTTACTTCTCTCAAATGTGTGGGCAAATCCGATTTTCAGATGTGTGACTAACTTTGCATGGCAGTCCGTAACTGTAAAAAAGAAGTGAAACTCAGAAAAGAAGAAGAGAAAATTTAAATGAACGTTCAGTACTAGACTCCCCTCTATCCCGGTGTGTCAGGGATGTTTTCAAGCTTAATGGGATTTGATCTAAATTTAGAGGGATCATGTTTCGCTCATGGAGCAAGGTATTTCAAATTGAAATGGAGATACCTAGGCAAATTGCTACTTTGCATAGCTTTCTGACAATGTGTCATTACACGACGAACTCATGCCTGCCAAGAGGGGTGCATGGGGGGGGGGGGGGGTCTATTTTGGGGATGAGAGCAGAGCAAGGCTCAAGCCCCATCACCACCCTCATGTAAATAGTAAGCTGGCATCCCGTCATAGCATTGAACGACAGGTGGGGAGACAAGTTTCTGACACGAGCGATCACACGCGCAAACAGAGCCTCCATCACGTCAGTGCCTGGCAGCATTCATTTTTCCGGTGATGGTTTTAGTTGACAGGCTGGAAAATATGCAAATGATCATTTCCGTTCCATATTTTGGCACTATAAAAGCCAATAGCTGACAGAGTACAAGTTGATAGACTAGTTGAATAGTCTATCATTCTCAGGATGAAGGATGTACATGTGTGTGGCCTGTTTTGTTTTTTGGAGTTGACATTGTCTGATTGACAGGACCTCCCTCACTCATGAATTGGCTTTGTAGGGAAACAGGAAAGAAAAGCAGGCCAAATCTTACAGCATGTTTGGGTTTATGGAGGGGCTCCTGAAAAGCCACACACTCATCATAATGTCAAGGAAAATAGACAGTGAAGGGCAATGCAGAGTGCACACATAACAATACAAGCTGGCATTGACACCGGGACATTATTAAGCTCCACTAATAACACAAAGGGATGAATCATTATCTTTTCTTCCTTGAAAAAGACTCTCCAACTCTAGAAATGAACAGGACACAATAAATAGCTTACTGTGATCCTTGAATCGTGAATCTGAGTTTAATAAATGTGTAAATTGGTGCATCTGAGACAGCTTGGGACGTGTTAATATTTGGATATGACTCGTAAAAGGGAAGAATAGGCAGGAAAATGGCTTACTGATGGGCTAGGGAATAGCAGGCAAAGATCCATCCACCATCTGTGCAATTCTGCACATTACTATCATTTTATCACATTATGATGAGGGTTTTGTGAATTCAGGCTTTGGCAGACTTCACAGGAAACAACAAACATGTTTTATAGCTGCCATCTTGGTGAGCGACTAGAGCAAAAGGCTAAACTAAGAACATACTGAGCCTTTTCTTGTGGATTGGAACAGCTCGTGTAAGTGACAACCTGGTGATTAGGACCAAATGCAAAGGGAGCTATCTGTCTTTAAAGCTGCTACTGAAGTGACTGCAGAGATATTACATACGAGTTAATGGGAAGATTTTGGTAGAATGGAAAAAACAGCTACTCCAAAACTCAAACTCACAAATTCCATTCAACACAATGGATCTCATTCAACTCAATAAGTGAATCTATTGAATCTCAGTAGGTGAATCTGTTGACTCGCAGTGGGTGAATGTATTGAATCTCAATGAGTGAAACTATTGACTCAGTGGGTAAATCTATTGACTCTCAATGGGTGAATGCATTGAATCTCAGTGGGTGAATGTATTGAATCTCAGTGGGTGAATGTATTGAATCTCAGTGGGTGAATGTATTGAATCTCAGTGGGTGAATGTATTGAATCTCAGTGGGTGAATCTATTGAATCTCAGTGGGTGAATGTATTGAATCTCAGTGGGTGAATCTATTGAATCTCAGTGGGTGAATGTATTGAATCTCAGTGGGTGAATGTATTGAATCTCAGTGGGTGAATGTATTGAATCTCAGTGGGTTAATGTATTGAATCTCAGCGGGTTAATGTATTGAATCTCAGTGGGTGAATGTATTGAATCTCAGTGGGTTAATGTATTGAATCTCAGTGGGTGAATGTATTGAATCTCAGTGGGTGAATGTATTGAATCTCAGTGGGTTAATGTATTGAATCTCAGTGGGTGAACGTATTGAATCTCAGTGGGTGAATGTATTGAATCTCAGTGGGTGAATCTATTGAATCTCAGTGGGTGAATGTATTGAATCTCAGTGGGTGAATCTATTGAATCTCAGTGGATGAATGTATTGAATCTCAGTGGGTGAATCTATTGACTCTCAGTGGGTGAATCTATTGAATCTCAGTGGGTTAATGTATTGAATCTCAGTGGGTGAATGCATTGAATCTCAGTGGGTTAATGTATTGAATCTCAGTGGGTGAATGTATTGAATCTCAGTGGGTTAATGTATTGAATCTCAGTGGGTGAATGTATTGAATCTCAGTGGGTGAATCTATTGAATCTCAGTGGGTGAATGTATTGAATCTCAGTGGGTTAATGTATTGAATCTCAGTGTGTGAATGTATTGAATCTCAGTGGGTGAATGTATTGAATCTCAGCATTTGGTTGTATCCTGTATTGGCTCTTTTTATGTCCCGTTTTGGTTTTCTAAACAGTTGTATGTTATATACAGTGCATTCGGAAAGAATTCAGACCCCTTGACTTTTTACACATTTTGTTACTGTACAGACTTGTTCTAAAATTGATTGAAAAAAATGTTTTACTCATCAATCTACACACAACAGGTAATCAGATGGCTACCCGGAAAATTTGCATTGTGTCCCACCACTCCCCCCCAACCCCTCTTTTACGCTGCTGCTACTCTCTGTTTATTATCTATGTATAGTCACTTTAACTATACATATTACCTCAATTAGCCCGACTAACCGGTGTCCCCGCACATTGGCTACCTGGACTATTTGCATTGTGTCCCGCCACCCCCCAGCCGCCAACCCCTCTTTTACACTGCTGCTACTCTCTGTTTATCATCTATGCATAGTCACTTTAACTATACCTACATGTACTTATTACCTCAATTAGCCCAACTAATGGTGTCCCCGCACATTGACTCTGTACTGGTACCACCTGTATATAGTCTCGCTACTGTTCTTTTCACTGTCATTTTACTGTTTTCTTATTTCTTTACTCATCTATTGTTCACCTAATACCTATTTTTTACTTAAAAATTGCTCTTGGTTAGGGTTTGTAAGTAAGCATTTCACTGTAAGGTCTACACCTGTTGTATTTGGCGCACGTGACAAATAAACTTTGATTTGATTTGAGCTGCCCATAATGACAAAGACAAAAACAGTTAAAAAAATGTAAACTGAAATATCACATTTACATAAGTGTACCGTCCCTTTACTCAGACTTTGTTGAAGCAGCTTTGGCAGTGATTACAGCCTTGAGTATGACGTTACAAGCTTGGCACATCTGTATTTAGGGAGTTTCTCCCATTCTTCTCTGCAGATCCTCTCAAGCTCTGTCAGGTTGGACGGGGAGAGTCGCTGCACAGATATTTTCAGGTCTCTCCAAAGATGTTTGATCAGGTTCAAGTCCGGGCTCTGGCTGGGCGACTCAAGGACATTCAGAGACTTGTCCCGAAGCCACTTCTGCATTGTCTTGGCTGTGAGCTTAGGGTTGTTGTCCTATTGGAAGGTGAACCTTCGTCGCAGTCTGAGGTCCTGAGCGCTCTGGATCAGGTTTTCATCAAGGATCTCTCTGTACTTTGCTCCGTTCATCTTTCCTTGATCATGACTAGTCTCCCAGTTCCTGTCGCTGAAAAACATCCCCACAGCATGATGCTGCCACCACCATGTTGCTTCACCATAGGGATGGTGCCAGGTTTCCTCCAGATGTGATGCTTGGCATTCAGGCCAAAGAGTTCAATCTTGGTTTCAGCAGACCAGAGAATCTTGTTTCTCATGGTCTGAGAGTCTTTAGGTGCCTTTTGGCAAACTCCATGCAGGCTGTCATGCGCCTTTTACTGATGAGTGGCTTCCGTCTGGCCACTCTACCATAAAGGCCTGATTGGTGGAGTGCTGCAGAGATGATTGTCCTTCTGGAACGTTCTCCCATCTCCACAGAGGAACTCTGGAGCTTTGTTCGAGTGACCATCAGGTTCTTGGGCACCTCCCTGACCAAGGCCCTTCTCCCCCGATTGCTGTTTGGCCGGGCAGCCAGTTCTAGGAAGAGTCTTTGTGGTTCCAAACTTCTTCCATTTAAGAATGATGGAGGCAACTGTGTTCTTGGGAACCTTCAATGCTGCAGAAATATTTTGGTACACTTCCCCAGATCTGAGTCTCAACACAATCCTGTCTCGGAGCCCTACGGACAATTTCTTCGACCTCATGGCTTGGTTTTTGCTCTGACATGCACTGTCAACTGTGGGACATTATATAGACATGTATGTGCCTTTCCAAATCATGTCCAATCAATTTAATTTACCACAGGTAGACCAAACAAGTTGTAGAAACATCTCAAGGATGATCAATGGAAACAGGATGCACCTGAGCTCAATTTCGATTCTCATAGCAAAGGAGCTGAATACTTATGTAAATAAGGTATTTCCGGTTTTAAGATTTAATACATTTGCAAACATTTCAAAAAATTGGTTTTCACTTTGTCATTATGGGATATTGTGTGTAAATTGATGAGAATATATATATTTTTTAATCCATTTTACAATAAGGTTGTAACGTAACAAAATGTGGAAAAAGTTAAGAGATCTGAATACTTTCCGAATGCACAGTATGTATCAGTTACATTGTACTCCCTCTACGCAGGAGTAAAAATACTAATTTAATTTAAAAAGTAGGCCTATTTTTGGATTGCTGGTTGAGGAATTTAAAATACCTTTTATAATTCAATGACGTGAGAGAGAGATTAGAATTAGAGCAGTGCTTTCAAAACAATTCAGCAGATAATTATTGTTCTGCAAAGAGCACTGAACTGGGAGCTGTTATTGCACATTTGGTACACGTGTTACTATGTAGTTACACTGATGGTCAGTGAAGTAACCTTTATGTCATCTGATTACAAAAAAAAAATGTATCTGTAGTCAGTTACGTTTCCAACTAAAATATTGTAATCAGATTACAGATTACAGAAAACAAGATGAATACTTCTTGGATTACTTTTTAATGTCAGAAAGGATGTTTGCGGTGAACAAAATACATGATGACACCTTTCTGTTTTGTCAATGACATTCAATTCAGCATTGAAAACAGGCGCAAGTTTAAGTTCCACCTGGATGAGTACGAGACCATGATGACACACCAACGCTTTTGATGGATTCGTTTTTTCTACTTCTCATGCCTGCTATGGGGAAAGTAATCCAAAAGTAACGGAAAGTAATCAGATTGGGTAATCTAAAAGTAACATTACCAATAAACATTTTGGACAGGTAACTAGTAACTGTAATGGATTACATTTAGAAAACAACATACCCAACCCTGCTGATGGTTGTGGACAAATATGCAGTTTGTGTCACAAGTAAGGCCAATACACACTGCTAACCTTGGGGCAGGAAGAAGATGAAATAAGTACTTTAGTTACAAATCCAATATTTTAATTTCACAGTTTTATTATGTTTCTGTACCCAGTCACCCTGAACAGGCATGAACCACGGGCAATTTTAAGGACTGTGTTTTACTTTACACTTAAAAAATGTCTAGTGTAATGTGCAATTATGGTCAATGTTTATGAACAACCATGAAGGAAACTTAGTCTACCGTCAAAGGAAGGCCATTATGTAATAAAGGTTAATATCCATGAAGAGAAAAGGGGACTATACAATCATTAAGAAGAAAGGACTGGACCTTCTATCAAATATAGACAGAGCAGACCTGTACATAGATCTTTCTTAACAATTCTCTTCAATCTAATGATAAAGCAACATTTTGCATAACTGGACCTTCAAATATAAAACAAAGCACAAATCTAACTCTAATCCACTGGTATCGGTCATTATGCAGTCCTTTTGGTAACATTTTATAATAGGTGTTGTTACACGTGGTCTGCCGCTGCGAGGACGATCAGCTGTCCGTCCTGTCTCCCTGTAGCGCTGTCTTAGGCGTCTCTGTCACGGGCGTCGTATTGATTAGACCAAAATGCAGCGGGAATGTGTACACTCATCTTTTATTTGGCAGAAAGAAGGAAAACCAAAACAAACACACGTATACAAAAACAACGATGACAAACAGTCCTGTAAGGCTTACAGCTAAACACGAAACACTCTAAACAAACACCCCCTGCCACGCCCTGACCAAACTACAATAACAAACAACCTCTTTTATTGGTCAGGACGTGACAGTCTCACAGTACGGACATTGCAATTTATTGCCCTGACCACATTTGCAGTCCTCATGCATCCTTGCAGCATGCCTAAGGCACGTTCACACAGATGAGCAGGGACCCTGGGCATCTTTCTTTTGGTGTTTTTCAGAGTCAGTAGAAAGGCCTCTTTAGTGTCCTAAGTGTTCATAACTGTGACATTAATTGCCTACCGTCTGTAAGCTGTTAGTGTCTTAACGACCGTTCCACAGGTTCATGTTCATTAATTGTTTTGGTTCTGTCAAGATCTTCGTCGTGTTGAGGAAAGGAGGACCAAAATGCAGCAGGATTGTGGACACTCATGTTTATTACTGATAAAACATGTAAGGTATCCACTTGAAAAAAAATAAAAAATAAACGATACTCACGACATCAACAGTTTTGCAGGCTATACTAACGCAGTGCAAAAACAATCTCCCACAAAAGACACATACAAACACACCCTAATATATGGGACTCTCAATCAAAGGCAAATGGACAACACCTGCCTTCAATTGAGAGTCCTAACCCCAATTGACCACACATAGACATACAACAGCTAGATCAATCATAGACATACATAACAAGGAACAGTGCCCAAAAACCCCGGAATACACAAATCAAATCCCCTACAACAAACACACCACCCCGAATCACATAAAACGAATACCCTCTGCCATGTCCTGACCAAACTACAATAACAATTAACCCTTATACTGGCCAGGACGTGACAGGTTCATTGAACAAGCATGGGAAACAGTGTTTAAACACTTTACAATGAAGATCTGTGACGTTATTTGGATTTTTACAAATTATCATTGAAAGACAGGGTTCTGAAATAGGGACATTTCTTTTTTGGCTGAGTTTATACATACAGCTAAGTCGGAAGTTTACAAACACTTAGGTTGGAGTCATTAAAACTAGTTTTTCAACCACTCCACAAATTTCTTGTTTACAAACTATAGTTTTGGCAAGTCGGTTAGGACATCTACTTTGTACATGACATAAGTAATTTTTGCAACAATTGTTTACAGACAGATTATTTCACTATAAACTCAGCAAAAAAAAGAAACGTCCTCTCACTCTCACTGTCAAGCGTTTATTTTCAGCAAACTTAACATGTGTAAATATTTGTTTGAACACAACAAGATTCAACAACTGAGACATAAACTGAACAAGTTCCACAGACATGTGACTAACAGAAACTGAAAAATGTGTCCCTGAACAAAGGGGGGGTCAAAATCAAAAGTAACAATCAGTATCTGGTGTGGCCCCCAGCTGCATTAAGTACTGCAGTGCAGTCCCTTGGCGTTTTCCCTATTTTGTTGCATTACAACCTGTAATTTCAATTGATTTTTATATGGATTTTATGTAATGGACACACACAAAATAGTCCAAATTCGTGAAGTGAAAAAAAATATATCTTGTTTAAAAAAATAAAAATACAATTTTTACGGAAAAGTGGTGCGTGCATATGTATACATTCCCTTTGCTATGAAGCCCCTAAATCAGATCTGGTGCAACCAATTACCTTCAGAAGTCACATAATTAGTTAAATAAAGTCCATCTGTGTGCAATCTACGTGTCACATGATCTGTCACATGATCTCAGTATACATACACCTGTTCTGAAAGGCACCAGAGTCTGCAACACCACTAAGCAAGGCGCACGACCAAGCAAGTGACACCATGAAGACCAAGGAGCTCTCCAAACAGGTCAGGGACAAAGTTGTGGAGAAGTACAGATCAGGGTTGGGTTATAAAAAAATATCAGAAACTTTGAACCTCCCTCAGAGCACCATTAAATCCATGATTAAAAAACTGAAAGAATATGGCACCACAACAAACCTGCCAAGAGAGGGCCGCCCACCAAAATTCACAGAACAGGCAAGGAGGGCATTAATCAGAGAGGCAACAGAGAGACCAAAGATAACCTTGAAGGAGCTGCAAAGCTCCACAGTGGCGATTGGAGTATCTGTCCATAGACCACTTTAAGCCATACACTCCACAGAGCTGGGCTTTACAGAAGAGTGGCCAGAAAAAAAGCCATTGCTTAAAGAAAAAATAGGTAAACACATTTGGTGTTCGCCAAAAGGCATGTGGGAGACTCCCCAAACATATGGAAGAAGGTACTCTGGTCAGATCAGCCAAAAATTTGCTTTTTGGCCATCAAGGAAAATGCTATGTCTGGTGCAAACCCAACTACTCTCATCACCCCGAGAATACCATCCCCACAGTGAAGCATGGTGGTGGCAGCATCATGCTGTGGTGATGTTTTTCAATTGCAGGGACTGGGAAATTGGTCAGAATTGAAGGAATGATGGATGCCGTTAAAAACAGGGAAATTCTTGAGGGAAACCTGTTTCAGTTTCCAGAGATTTGAGACTAGGACGGAGGTTCACCTTCCAGCAGGACAATGACCCTAAGAATACTGCTAAAGCAACACTCGAGTGGTTTAAGGAGAAACATTTAAATGTCTTGGAATGGTCTAGTCAAAGCCCAGGAGCTGGAGCAGTTTTGCCTTGAAGAATGGGCAAACATCCCAGTGGCTAGATGTGCCAAGCTTATAGAGACATACCCCAAGAGACTTGCTACTGTAATTGCTGCTAAAGGTGGCTCTACAAAGTATTGACTTGGGGGGGGGGGGTGAATAGTTATTCACGCTCAAGTTTTCTGTTGTTTTGTATTTTTTTCTTGTTTGTTTCACAATAAAAAATATTTTGCATCGTCAAAGTGGTAGGCATGTTGTGTAAATCAAATGATACAAACCCTCAAAAAAAAATCTATTTTAATTGCAGGTTGTGAGGGAACAAAATAGGAAAAATGCCAAAGGGGGGTGAATACTTCCGCAAGCCGCTGTACGTTACAGATACTGAGAAAGCGGTGCTCTGTTTTGTTCACTCGGATGTTTTCTCCTGTGAGTTACATTCAGCCTGTTGCGAATTAGAGGAACATTATGAAACACAGATTGACGAAAGATTTAAAAAAAATAATAATGTTTTTCTAGGTACACCTTTTGGAGAAGCCTGGATTCACTTGGCATCCATGAATACACGTCACTGTTTATAATGCATTTACAAACATGTTTGCCCACCAAGTAAAGTGTAAATAGTGCTCACTTTAGATCAGAGACTTCAAAAAACACTTAATTAATAATTAATTAAATATATTAAACACCTTATAAATGATCTAATGAGTGATTAATACAACATTTAAATAACGTAGCTAACTTACATTTAGAAAAGTGGGAGTAATGATTAATAAATGGTGAACAAACTATTTATAAATGCCTTAAATGGTTTATTACTGAAAGTTATTATAAAGTGTTATCGTCCTTTCTATTTGGCAAAGGACATTTTTATTTATTTTATTATTTAAAAAAATAGACAGTGCTCAATACAACCCCATGGCATCTATCGAAACTTAAAATCGACAGTCAGTACAATTTCAGGGGCAAAATATGACACTCAAGCCAGAGCTCATAACTCCTGACTCATACACAGTAAAATCAATAACACCAGATGTCAAATTTTTTTCATCCTCTTCAAAACAGATATAAAAAACAGATCTTCAAAAGGTTAATGCCTGTTCTCTGGGAACATGTAAGCTGCACAGCCTGGGGACACGGGGTCTGATGGGGAAACAGGGATGGAGTGCATGCGGTCAGGAACCCTCTCTGGCATTTCAGGGATGTGTCCCAACTGGCACCCTCCTCAAAAGTAGTGCACTTTAATAAAGGGTGCCATTTGGGACACAGACCTTCAATATCCTCAGGAGTAACAGTGCGCTGACATTACTCAGCTTTACGAGGAGAAGGTATCTAGTATCCGCCGGTCATAAAGTGGCAACCCCTTATTCTATAGAGGGTATTAGAGGTATACTGGCTCTTAATGTTTCTGACGTGGGTGTAATGGTTACGGTGATGCAATTCAACATCTTGGAATAGATTTGGTGTGAGATAAGCTATATCTTATAGAATTTATTTAACTAGGCAAATCAGTTAAGAACAAATTCTTATTTAGAATGACTGCCTACCCCAGGCAACACTGGGCCAATTGTGCACAGCCCTATGGGACTCCCAATCACAGCCAGTTGTGATACAGTCTGGATTCAAACCAGGGCATCTGTAGTGACATCTCTAGCACTGAGATGCAGTGCCTTAGACCACTTTGATACAGCCTGGAATTGAACCAGGGTGTCTGTAGTGACACCTCTAGCACTGAGATGCAGTGCCTTAGACCGCTGCGCCACACTTGATCGCACTCATGGATACTATTTTAAATGGTTAGCTACAAAGGAATCTAGTTTAAGATCATATGGGAATGTAGTGTATCAAGTAGGTAGGGTGAAGGTGTGTGTCTGTGTTATTGTCTACAGTACATGCAGTGTCTGTGTGTTTGTGTGTTTAAAGTAAATCAGTGGTATCTGTGAGCCCCATTCCATCTCCTTCACAGAACATTGTAAAGGTAAATACCTACCTGTTTCAGCTCAATGTTCCCAGTTGTCGTAGCTACTGTACGCCTTCATGTCAACAAACATATAACTTTATCAGAAGAGCTTTGCATAACATATTTTGTTTTGCCGATTACATAATGGTGTTGCATCCCACACGTTTTCCGATTACAGTACGGGACCACCTACTCGTCGACAAATATTTGAGAATCTAGAGTGATTTCAAAGAACAACAGCTCCGTTCCTTCAACGTGAAATAGGTGATTAGCTTGAAGTCAGTCAGGTAGGTCTGCCTCCCTTCAGCGTTACCTTCTATGTTTCCATCACCCCCCCCCCCCCCCCCCCCGTGACTAGTTGGGGCTCTGAGGACGAACACAAAGACAGAGAGACAGAGGTGACCTGGCAAGGACAAGTTCCTATAGCCTCTATAGCTTCCACAGAAAGCAGATTACTATTTTATCACATTTAAAGGACTAGGACCTTGAAATAATGCAGCTTGAACAGAATTATCTGCCAATGAAAAAAGATACTGTATTGTGTCCCCCCCCCCAACAAAGGTAAAGATATTTCATTGTCACCTCGTATCTCTCAACATTGAATTTCTGCATTTGTAAAAGCTTGCTTTAAAAACCTTTTGAATTGATAACCTGCAGAAAATATACAAGTATATAAGTATTTTTTTTTATCCGTGTATTTCAGTTTAAGGACCTCAGTTTAAAAACATTGTTTTAAGGTGAATATAAACTTGTTCATACATTAAGTTAAATATTTTCCTTGAACAATAATTTACTCATGATTTTGTGTAATACGACCAGTTGTTATGTATCAGTGATCTCTTGGTCCAATAAAGTCAAAAATAGATTAGGGACTACCTGCATGGGAAAGGTCACAGCTTAAGGTTGCGCTATTGTCGTCAGACTCGGAACAAGCCTTGTAACTATCACCCGTAAATATTCGAGACATGAAAAATACAAACACCAAATACCTTACAGTAAGTGTTTGACCTACTGCCTCAACAATCATGTGCTGAGTGTATTGAAGTTCTGTCAATTATATACATTTTGCTCACATAGTCTATGAAATCCATGATTCAGTTTTGACAAACTACTGTGCAGTAGCCTACACAGTAAGGCTCAGGTTAATTATGTATTATAATATTATAATGTATCATAATTATACTAATTGTGGGGTGGCAGGTAGCCTAGCGGTTAGAACGTTGGACTAGTAACCAAAAGGTTGCTGGTTTGAATACCTGATCCGACAATGTGAAAAATCTGTCAATGTGCCCTTGAGCAAGGCACTTAAACCGAATTTGCTCCAGGGGCGCCTTACTACCATGGCTGACGCTGTAAAACAACACACCTGTCCAGTGTTTGTCAAAATAACACATCTAATTTTAATTGTTATGTTTAGTGCCCTCTTTTCCAGTATTTTCTGTCATTTGGGGCCTTGGCGCATGTCTTGAGGAATAATTGCAGATATATAGCAACCATGCATTATTGACCAAGGCAAATCTCATACATTAATGAGTTCCTCTAAAACTATTGCCAAGTTTTGTTTTAGCTTTTTTCTCTTGTTCGGGTCAGTCTGATAAATTGGTACAAATGGTGTGTTGCTGGGCCAAGTCCTTGGCGAGGAAGAAGCATAACTTGATTGCCTTGGTAATGATCTGCATTAGGTCCATTATTGGAAACTATAAAACTCAGCAGTGAATGGACTCAATCTTGTTAATATCGATTTCCTTAATGTTAAAAGCACTCTGGAAGATATCTAAGGGATATATAGCCCTGATGTCCTCTCTGCTTGGTCTGAGAGAGAGAGAGAGAGAGAGAGAGAGAGAGAGAGAGAGAGAGAGAGAGAGAGAGAGATGTTCTGAAGCACTGCACCAAAGAGAATGCATATCTTATGTCTTGGACATCAGTGGATCACTTTTGGAAAAGTGTTCTGAAATAAAGGAACTGCTGCTGTACCGGTTCTCCTCTGTTCCTCCCCATAATATTGTCTCTGTCTCCAGCCTTATTGATTTTGGATTAAAACGTTTTCATGTTTTCCGCCCTGGAACATTCGGCCGCTTAATGTTGCAGCCAACTTGGTCATTGAGCTCAAAGTCTTTTTTGTTGTTGTTGTTTGTTGGGAAAATTCCAAACTACAAGTTGAAATACCAACAGGAATACTTCTGAATGTTCTAACAGTGTGTTACGGGAAGATTAGTGTGTGTGTGGGTGTGTGTGTGTGTGTGTGTGTGCTGAGGGAGGGAGGGAGGGGGTATACCATCCATCACTTTATTGCATTGTCATGGTTGACGGGAGGGCCTGTTGCTGGGCGGAGCTTTAAAAGCTTTGAGATCAATGCCAAAGCAGCCACAGCCATTAGATTGGCTAATGTTTCTCCAATCAGGTCACGAGGTTTCATATGTGAGTATTAGCATACTGTACTTCACCACCTAGGATTGGGATCAATTCACACAAGTGATTTATCTCATGTGCGTTGAAACATTAAAATAATTTGTAGCAAGCAATACAATTTGTTTAAGTTTAATACTGCTGGGATAGTTGAACCTTATGTGAGAGTAACGACCAAGCGTCAAATATTGTTCTCTCAACTACACTGAAGAGAGACTGTCATCAGTGATGATATGGAGGAGTGCCTCATACCTTACTATAGGTAATTCACACTGTTATACGGCCAACGGTAAACATGTCGGTTAGCATTCAGTAGCAGCCAGTAACGGCGTCTCACGTCAACAATTACTCGATGCGCGCTGAAAACGACAGGGTAGAATGACAGGGTAGTTTGACAGGGTAGAAAGACAGGGTAGTTTGACAGGGTAAAATGACAGGGTAGAAAGACAGGGTAGTTTGACAGGGTAAAATGACAGGGGAGTATGACAGGGTAGTTTGACAGGGTAAAATGACAGGGTAAATTTACAGGGTAGATTGACAGGGTAGCACAACAGGGTAGTTTGACAGGGCAAAATGACAGGGTAGTATGACACGGTAGTATGACAGGGTAGAAAGACAGGGTAGGATGACAGGGTAGTTTTCGGCCCATCCACCATCCTTACTTTCCGCGACTGATGACTTCATTTATCTCTCCCTGGCCTGTCTTCTGCATTTTCCTCTGTTGCTATGAAAACGAACAACCTGCAAAATAGAAGAAACCGTACCCTGAAGGGAGGTACCCTTAAGGGGAGGTTTGGGTTCCCTTAAGGGGAGGTTTGGGTTCCCTTAAGGGGAGGTTTGGGTTCCCATAAGGGGAGGTTTGGGTACCCTTAAGGGGAGGTTTGGGTTCCCATAAGGGAGGTTTGGGTTCCCTTAAGGGGAGGTTTGGTTCCCTTAAGGGGAGGTTTGGGTTCCCTTAAGGGGAGGTTTGGGTTCCTAGGGGAGGTTTGGGTTCCCTTAAGGGGAGGTTTGGGTTCCCTTAAGGGGAGGTTTGGGTTCCCTAAGGGGAGGTTTGGGTTCCCTTAAGGGGAGGTTTGGGTTCCCTTAAGGGGAGGTTTGGGTTCCCTTAAGGGGAGGTTGGGTTCCCTTAAGGGGAGGTTTGGGTACCCTTAAGGGGAGGTTTGGGTTACCCTTAAGGGGAGGTGTTGGGTCCCTTAAGGGGAGGTTTTTGTCTTAAGGGGAGGTTTGGGTACCCTTAAGGGGAGGTTTGGGTACCCTTAAGGGGAGGTTGGGTACCCTTAAGGGGAGGTTTGGGTTCACCTTAAGGGGAGGTTTGGGTACCTTAAGGGGAGGTTTGGGTCCCTTAAGGGGAGGTTGGGTTCCCTTAAGGGAGGTTTGGGGTACCCTTAAGGGAGGTTTGGGGTCCCTTAAGGGGAGGTTTGGGTTCCTTAAGGGGAGGTTTGGGTCCCTTAAGGGGAGGTTTGGTTCCCTTAAGGGGAGGTTTGGTTTCCCTTAAGGGGAGGTTTGGGTTCCCTTAGGGGAGGTTTGGGTTCCCTTAAGGGGAGGTTTGGGTTCCCTTAAGGGGAGGTTTGGGTACCCTTAAGGGGAGGTTTGGGTTCCCTTAAGGGGAGGTTTGGGTTCCCTTAAGGGGAGGTTTGGGTTCGCCCTCCAGTCCCCATCCCTCCCCTGTGGCATTTTCCAACATGGCATTCTGTGGCATTTCTAGTTAAATATTGCTGATATTCCTGCAGTAGAATTAAAAGCGTGTCTAAAGGAACATTAGCATAAATCCCCCTCTCTCTGTCTCTCTCTCGCTCTTCTTTCTCTCTTTCTCTTAATGCAGCAGGAGCATGCAGGTTTACATGTGTTCCTGCTAAGTGAAGCCACTGGCGTCTCCTGAAGTGATGGGAAGTACAGGTTTTCGAATGTATGAGGGATTACCTAGAATTCTCGACAGAATATGCCAGAGAGAGAGAGACATTTGTAATGCTGCATTGGGAATGCCTATGGTGCGATTTGAATGGAGGAATTTAGAATCAGACTTAATTTGGATAGTTTCGGAGATCATACTATCCACAAACCAGTGGTTGGAAACTGAAAAACAATGTAACTGGGAATCAAAATGGCAGTCCCATACTACAATATTTCACAATAATGACTTGCGATCTGAAGGGCAGCCTTTTGCATCCCCCACAATGGTCCAAATGTGGAATCCGTAACCTTGCCGATTATCATGGACAGTAACGGTTGTAGAACATTCCAAGATTTGAAAGACACATACCAGGACATTCATTTTTTTCTATGTTTACAACTAAAGTCATCTATACTGGCCTCTGGAGTCCCTTGGTAAACCCAACTACTGAACCATCCAATGATTGGATTTATAAATACATGATCTGGGCTCCGAAAGAACACATCTCTATAATATATAAAACTGACTAGCTAGCCATTAAAAAAGTATGGTCTACAAATTTAATTAAATCTGAACATCCCTTTAACTGGAACAGAATATGGAAAAATATAACCTTGGAATCCCGTCACAGACTTTATTTAACACCAGGAACCTTTTACAATGAAATTGTTTCCAACTCCCGTCTGTCCTCTAAATCAGGTAGGCATATTCCTCCATATGATGTGCAAGTACCCTGCAGTTAAATGGTTTTGGGCAAGTTACTAAAAAAGTGCATGAATTTCAATTTTCAATGCTTTGCTCTATTTATGTTACTTTAACGATGATAGGTCCTTGAATCTCTCAATCAATCAGAGAAGATTGCTGTGGCAGGCAGCAATGCTGCTGCAAAAAAAAAATGGTGGCTCTTAGATGGCAATCACCTCACTCCCAAATCGCCAGTGGATACAGTTACTATGAAACGTAATAACATTACAATTATCGACAGTGAGAATGAATGGTGGTTGTCAAGAAAACAGATATACTTGACTCTGTCAAGAATAACCTCCGCTAAAGCCCAACACATACAATTAAACAATACATAAAGCCCAATACATATAATTAAACAGGTCCATGAAGCCCAACACTGTCACACAGTGTGTAGGAACGGACCAAAGCGCAGCGTAGGTATCGTTCCACATCTTTTATTTAATCTCAAACTTTGCAAAACAACAAACTACAAACAAACCACAAACCATGACGAAAGAGGTGCAACATGCACTAACTCAAAATAATCTCCCACAAACCACAGGTGGGAAAAACAATTACTTAAATATGATCCCCAATTAGAGACAACGATGAATGATACAAAACCCCAACATAGAAAAAGAAACTAGAACACAACATAGAAAAAATAAACTAGATAAACCCCCCAGTCACGCCCTGACCTACTCTACCATAGAAAATAAGAGCACTCAATGGTCAGGACGTGACAGTACCCCCCCCAAAGGTGGATCTTCACTGGAGGCTTCGGACCATGGATCATCACTGGAGGCTTCGAACGTGGAGCAGGAACAGGTCTCACCGGACTGGGGAGACGCACTGGAGGTCGAGTACGTGGAACAGGCACAGGGCGTACCAGGCTGGAGAGACGCACTGGAGACCGGTTGCGTGGAGCCGGCACAGGATATCCTGGACTGAGGAGGCGTACTGGAGACCAGGAGCTCTGAGCCGGCACAACCCGTCCTGGCTGAATGCTAACTTTAGCCCGGTAAATGCGGGGAGCCGGCACGAGCGCACCGGGCTGTGAATGCGCACTGGGGATACCCTACGCATCCACCGCATAACACGGTGCCTGACTGGTCACACGCTTCCCCACGGGGAGTTGGCGGCTTCAGGTCTAAACCCTGACTCTGCCAATCTCCCCGTGTGCCCCCCCAATATTTTTTTTGGGAGCTGCATCTCGGGCTTCTGTCGTTGCCGTGACTCCCATCTCGTCGTCGTTCCTCCCTCGCTGCTTTCACTTGTTCCTCTTCTGGCTGTGCGGGTTGAGATTAGAACAGTACATGGCCAGAAACAGTATTTCTTGTATACACCTATACACTATTTTAATCTGTTTTACTGTCTTTGCTTTCAGGCCCACGGGGAAGGGATGGTACGGGGAAGGGATGGTACGGGGAAGGGATGGTACGGGGAAGGGATGGTACGGGGAAGGGATGGTACAGGGAAGGGATGGTACAGGGAAGGGATGGTACAGGGAAGGGATGGTACGGGGAGGGTTTTCTCCAGTTGCCAGGAGGGGGAGTGGAGGTGATTGACAACCTTGGTTGTTAGAGGTAGGTGGGAAAGGAGTGAGAACATGGTTTCCGGGAGTTTGTGGAGGGGTGGATGGAGAAGTGTTGGCTGGATGGGGTTGGGGAATGGGATATGTACATTTACATTTTAGTCATTTAGCAGACGCTCTTATCCAGAGCGACTTACAGTAGTGAATACATACATTTCATAATTTTTTTTTGTCCTGACCCCCCGTGGGAATCAAACCCACAACCCTGGCGTTGCACACACCATGCTGGCGTTGCAAACACCATGCTCTACCAACTGAGCCACAGGGGGATGTTTGGGGTGAAGACATGTTGGCTGGGTGGGGTTGGGGGAATGGGATGGGATGTTGGGGGCAGAGACATGTTGGCTGGGTGGGGTTGGGGGAATGGGGTTTTGGGGGGCGGAGACATGTTGGCTGGGTGGGGTTGGGGGAATGGGATAGGATGGGATGTTGGGGGCGGAGACATGTTGGCTGGGTGGGGTTGGGGGAATGGGATGGGATGTGTAGCACCTAAAACTACCATTGAAAAAGTGTTTTCATTCTTTTGTAATTAAACATCTCTCTCTTGTAATGCTTGTAACGTCGTCAGTAGACTACAGCAATCTGCTTCAGAGGGGGAGGGGCTACAGTAACCTATGCTTCAGAGGGGGAAGGGCTAAAGTAACCTACGATTCAAAGGGGGAGGGGCTACAGTAACCTACACTCCAGAGTGGGAGGGGCTACAGTAACCTATGCTTCAGAGGGGGAGGGGCTACAGTAACCTATGCTTCAGAGGGGGAGGGGCTTCAGTAACCTACGATTCAAAGGGGGAGGGGCTACAGTAACCTACACTCCAGAGTGGGAGGGGCTACAGTAACCTATGCTTCAAAGGGAGAGGGGCTACAGTAACCTACACTTCAGAGGGGGAGGGGCTACAGTAACCTACACTCCAGAGTGGGAGGGGCTACAGTAACCTACACTCCAGAGGGGGAGGGGCTACAGTAACCTATGCTTCGAAGGGAGAGGGGCAAGTAGCCTGCCCAAAAGCACACACATTGACAAAGATTTCCAGCTGGCAGCCAGACACTGGAATATGTTTCTGAGTGACAGAGTGAGGGCTTTGCATAGGTGCTTTGTTGTGATTGTTGAGGAGTGACGGACTCCATCCTAGCTGGAGGGGTGCTCTCATCTTATCTACAAACATAGACAGGGCTCTAACTCCCTTAGCTCCACAATGAAATAGGGTGCAGGCCAGGCAGCAGGCTGTTAGCCAGCCTGCCAGCATAGTGGAGTCTGCCACTAGCACAGTCAGTGTAGTCAGCTCAGCTATCCCCATTGAGACCGTGTCTGTGCCTCGACCTAGGTTGGGCAAAACTAAACATGGCGGTGTTCGCCTTAGCAATCTCACTAGAATAAAGACCTCTTCCATTCCTGGCATTATTGAAAGAGATCGTGATACCTCACTTCCAAGGCAGTTATAGTCAATACACTAATCACTGATCATAATCTTGATGTGATTGGCCTGACTGAAACATTGCTTAAGCCTGATGAATTACTGTATTAAATGAGGCCTCACCTTCTGGTTACACTGGTGACCATATCCCCCGCGCATCCCACAAAGGCGGATGTGTTGCTAACATTTACGATAGCAAATTTCAATTTACAAAAAAAAGACGTTTTCGTCTTTTGAGCTTCTAGTCATGAAATCTATGCAGCCTACTCAATCACTTTTTATAGCTACTGTTTACAGGCCTCCTGGGCCATATACAGTGTTCCTCACTGAGTTCCCTGAATTCCTATCGGACCTTGTAGTCATAGCAGATAATATTCTAATTTTTGGTGACTTTAATATTCACATGGAAAAGTCCACAGACCCACTCCAAAAGGCTTGACTTGTTCACCGGACATGCTACCTGTCCCAGACCTGCTGTTTTCAACTCTCTAAAGACAGCAGGAGCGGTAGAGATACTCTCAATGATCGGCTATGAAAAGCCAACTGACATTTACTCCTGAGGTGCTGACCTGTTGCACCCTCGACAACTACTGTGATTATTATTGTTTGACCATGCTGGTCATTTATGAAATTTGAACATCTTGGCCATGTTCTGTTATAATCTCCAGCCGGCACAGCAGGAAGAAGACTGGCCACCCCTCATAGCCTGGTTCCTCTCTAGGTTTCTTCCTAGGTTTTCATCACCATCATCATCATCACCATCACCATCATCATCATTCCCATCATCATCACCATCACCATCACCATCACCATCATCATCATTCCCATCATCATCATCATCATCATCAGCATCACCATCATCAGCATCACCATCATCATCATCCCCATCATCATCATCATCATCATCACCATCATCATCATTCCCATCATCATCATCATCATCATCATCATCATCACCATCATCATCATCATTCCCATCATCACCATCATCACCATCACCATCATCATCATTCCCATCATCATCATCATCATCATCATCACTATCGTCATCATCATCATCATCATCACCATCATCATCATCATTCCCATCATCATCATCATCACCATCACCATCATCATCATTCCCATCATCATCATCATCATCATCATCATCATCATCATCACCATCATCATCATCATTCCCATCATCATCATCATCATCATCACCATCATCATCATCATCATCATCCCCATCATCATCATCATCATCATCATCATCATCATCATCATCATCTTCATCATCACCACCATCATCATCATCATCATCATCATCATCATCACCATCATCATCATTCCCATCATCATCATCACCACCATCATCTCCATCGACATCATCATCATCATCACCATCACCATCATCACCAACATCATCATCATCCCCATCATCACCATCATCATCATCATCATCACCATCATCATCATCATCATCGTCACCATCATCATTCCCATCATCATCATCATCATCATCACCATCATCATCATCATTCCCATCATCATCATCAACACCATCATCATTCCCATCATTGCCATCATCATCATCATTCCCATCATCATCGCCATCATCATCATCTTTCCCATCATCATCATCATCATCCTCATCAGCATCACCATCATCACCATCACAATCATCATCCTTCCCATCATCATCACCATCATCATCAACACCATCATCATTCCCATCATCGCCATCATCATCATCATTCCCATCATCATCATCATCATCATCATCAGCATCATCATCATCATCATCATCATCATCAGCATCACCATCATCATCATCATCATCGTCATCATCATCATCATCATCACCATCATCATCATTCCCATCATCATCATCACCATCACCATCATCATCATAATCATCACTATCATCATCATCCCCATCATCATCACCATCATCACCATCATCATCATACCCATCATCATCATCATCATCACCATCATCATCATTCCCATCATCATCACCATCATCACCATCATCATCATACCCATCATCATCATCATCACCATCATCATTGTCACCATCATTTTCATCACCATTATGATCATCATTCCCATCATCATCATCATCATCATCATCACCATCATCACCATCACCATCATCATCATCATCATCATCATCATCATCCTCATCATTCCCATCATCATCATCATTCCCATCATCATCATCACCATCATCACCATCATCATCATTCCCATCACCAACATCATCATCATCATCCCCATCATCACCATCATCATCATCACCATCATTATCCCATCATCATCATCATCATCACCATCAACATCATCACAATCATCATCACCATCATCATCATCATCATCATCACCACCATCATCATTTCCATCATCACCATCATCATCATTCCCATCATCATCATCATCATCACCATCATCATCCCATCATCATCATCATCATCACCATCACCATCATCACAATCATCATCATCATCATCACCATCACCATCACCATCATCATCATCATCATCATCACCATCACATCATCATCATCATCATCATCATCATCATCATCATCACCATCATCATCATCACCATCATCATCATCATCATCATCATCATCTTCATCATCATCACCATCATCATCATCATCATTCCCATCATCATCATCATCATCATCACCATCATCATCACCATCATCATCATCATCATCAAAATCATCATCATCATCATCATCACCATCATCATCATCATCATCTTCATCATCATCACCATCATCATCATCACCATCATCATCATTCCCATCATCACCATCATCCCATCATCATCACCATCATCATCATCATCATTCCCATCATCATCATCATCACCATCATCATCATCATCATTCCCATCATCATCATCATCACCATCATCATCATCATCATTCCCATCATCATCATCATCACCATCATCATCATCATCATTCCCATCATCATCATCATTCCCATCATCATCATCATCATCACCATCATCATCATCATCATTCCCATCATCATCATCACCATCATCATCATCACCATCATCATCATCATCATCATTCCCATCATCATCATCACCCATCATCATCATCATCATCATTCCCATCATCATCATCATCATCACCATCATCATCATCATCATCATCATTCCCATCATCATCATCACCATCATCATCATCACCATCATCATCATCCTCACCATCATCATCATCATCATTCCCATCATCATCATCATCATCATCATCATCATCATCATCACCATCATCATCATCATCATTCCCATCATCATCATTCCCATCATCATCATCATCATCATCACCATCATCATCATCATCATCATCATTCCCATCATCATCATCATTCCCATCATCATCATCACCATCATCATCATCACCATCATCATCATCATCACCATCATCATCATCATCATTCCCATCATCATCATCATCATCACCATCATCATCATTCCCATCATCATCATCATCATCACCATCATCACCATTATGATCATCATTCCCATCATCATCATCATCATCACCACCATTCCCATCATCATCACCACCATCATCACCATCATCCCATCATCATCATCACCATCACCATCATCACCATCATCACCAGCATCATCATAGTCAATTTAAGCTACTTATCTTTCGCAATCAACATAGCTTCAGGTTGTATAATTAACCAGTTATTCATTAAGGTCCTTTTGGTGTTTCTCTGACCAGACAAGATCCTTTAAGTCGCTTTGTATGATTGATTGGCTCTGTAAACCTATTCCTTCTGTAGTGCTATTGCTGATAGCTCAACCACTCTATTTCTCTATGTATCATCAGTTTTTATCCGATTTTGTTTAGTGGGCATTTTGTGATTCTCAATGTCCTGTTTGTTTTAGTTTTATCCTAGTTTCTGTCCTGTTTGTCTTACTTGTATCCTATTTTCTGTCCTGTTTTGTTTAGAAAAAAATTATAAAATGAAGATAAATCCTACAAAATAAAAAGTGATTTCGCAAACTGTTCTTTCCTGTTTACACAGCTTATTTTATAAATGTGAGTGAGGTCAATCTACTCTCTGTGTTTAACTGTGAGTGCTAGACAGGGCACTCTACTCTCTGTGTTTTAACTGTGAGTGCTAGAACAGGTCACCTCTACTCTCTGTGTTTAACTGTGAGTGCTAGAACAGGTCACTCTTCTCTCTGTGTTTAACTGTGAGTTGCTAGAACAGGTCACTCTACCTACTCTGTGTTTAACTGTGAGTGCTAGAACAGGTCACTCTACTCTCTGTGTTTAACTGTGAGTGCTAGAACAGGTCCACTCTACTCTCTGTGTTTAAACTGTGAGTGCTAGAACAGGTCACTCTACTCTCTGTGTTTAACTGTGAGTGCTAGAACAGGTCACTCTACTCTCTGTGTTTTAACGGTGATGCTAGAACAGGCAATCTACTCTCTGTGTTTAACTGTGAGTGCTAGAACAGGTCAATCTACTCTCTGTGTTTAACTGTGAGTGCTAGAACAGGTCACTCTACCTGCCTCTGTGTTTAAACTGTGAGTGCTAGAACAGGTCACTCTATCTCTGTGTTAAACTGTGAGTGCTAGAACAGGTCAATCTACTCTCTGTGTTTAACTGTATTTACTGTTAAAGTGTCTCAGTCAAACTGCATCAACGTGGAGTGTAGTGCAAAGTGTATTTTCCTTGTCCAACAACAGTGACATCATTCAGCTGTGAGGGTATTCTGTGACGATGTCCAATATTCACTCTGTGACTAATCTTGAATGATGTCAGATAGCAGAATGGATTTATTAAGGGTATTGCTTCCTGACAAAGCTTGTCTTTGGATCCTGTCTGAGTCACATGGTGAAAAATAGTGTTGTCTGTGCGTAAGGCACCTCTTAATTGTCCCCCCAAAAGGTAATCATAGACATTTTAAAAGGTAAAACCGGCCAAAACGTCGCTATGCCAGTCCTTCACGCTGTAATCTTAATTTTTTATTCACCAGAGACAATCATATAGTTCTATTTTTTTTATATGGATGATGTTTTAATAATGTTGAATATTTGACCTACACATTTAAATGTTTTTTGATGTATGACTTCTTAGCACTTATCCATGTAAATGAATCCCCAGAATCCCCTACTCCACTTCAGTGACTCACACTTCCCTTTCCCTTGTCCGTTGAACAGAGATGACTTTCTGGAACCTTCCTTGCCTGGTTTGCCATATATTAATTTTGTCCTTGAAGGGCCCCGCTTGGCTGCTTGAGCTGATTCATGTCCTGCCTCTCTCCTCCCTACACGTCAATCAACACTCATCATCGAGAATCTCCTTGTAAATTAATCCATGATAATATGCAACACCTGTAAATCTTTGTCATTAGAGCTCTAGGATTTCATCTAGCGCTTCCCCCATTCCCATTTTGAATAACGATCAGAGCTTATATGGAGCGATGAAAAAACAACATATTACATGGAAGTCAAAGGACCCACCAAGACAAACTTTCAGGATTTTTTCATTTCCTTTTTCCCCCTGCTCTGTCATTCGGGTCACTAAAAAACTTTGCTCTGGTCATTTGGACGTGTGCTTCCCAGATCAAATAGTAACTGATTGGAATCTCACTGCAAAGTAGGCCTGAGCCTGTCCTGCTAATGGATTTAATAGTTGATTTGACTGGAAGAGGTGAATCCAATCTTAAAGTATTGACTGCACTATCCTGACGGATTAGAAGGCCAAAGGGTCACCCTGTGAAACCACTCTGTTTGCGCTTGTAAAGGTCCTTGGCTCTAAGCAGTTTAGCATATTGAATGAAAATTACCTTTTCTCTGAAAGAGGGGCCCGAGACAACCAAATCCTCTTTCATTTGTTAATTCATTCATTATCATAGGAGGTATGACAGGATCCTAACAATACTGCAAAAGTGGGGATTGAGTGTTCCACTTCACAAGACTCACTCCATATTAGAAAGCAAATTAAAGGTACGCTTAAAAGTGCCCTCCTCCTTACCCACAACCTTATATTATTGGCTTATGATGGGACATGACAGTTGAAACCTGAAGCCCTGAGGCGTTTACAAGTGATATTCTTCGAGAATAATTAGATCTATAATATAGGTGTGTTCATGTTCGTGTACGTGATCAAATTGTCAAGTTATATAGCTACAATTGATTATGTGTAAATGTTTTTTCATGATTGCTTACTAAAAAGACTGTTTTTTAAAGACCCTAAAAATATAATGTTTACCTTTTATATTTGTAAATGCATACCCACTGGGCAAAAACTAGTGGTTTCCCCATGTCATTACAACCCCCAAAATCTATGTTATGACATTGAATCAACATAGAAAACGTGATTGGATGGATTTGCGAAAACTCAGTACAATGTAAGGAGCGGCAAAAATATAAGGCCTCTTTTGCACACCAAATGAATGTTTAACCTAAAATCCAATTGACATGTGATATATTTTTTTGTTGATTTCAATACGTGTGAATTCATGTTGTTGACAAAACTCAAACACATGTAAAATCAAAAGGCCTAGACGTTGGAAAACTGATGTCTGTCCTTAGGTGTGGTCTCTATTTGTTGTCGCCGCCGGCAGCCCACCACTCATATTATATTTGGCCCACCAAAACCCAAGGGTTTGTGCTCGCCCTGGGTCCTATAATCAACGTACCCATTATTGTAAATATCACAAGAGGAAACTCACCTGTTATTGTAAAGATCACAGCAGGAAACTCAACCTGGTTATTGTAAATATCCCAGAGGAAAACTCAACCTGTTATTGTAAATATCACAGAGGAAACTCACAAATCTTGTAAACATGATCACAGAGGAAACTCAACCTGTTCTTGTACAAATATCACAGAGGAAAGTCAACCTGTTATTGTAAATATCCAGAGGAAAAGTCACCTGTTATTGTAAATATCCCAGAGGAAAGTCACCTGTTATTGTAAATATCCCAGAGGAACTCACCTGTTATTGTAAATATCCCAGAGGAAACTCACCTGTTATTGTAAATATCACAGAGGAACTCACATGCTGTTGTAAATATCCCAGAGGAAACTCACCTGTTATTGTAAATATCACAGAGGAAAATCACATGCTGTTGTAAATATCACAGAGGAAACTCACCTGTTCTTGTACATATCACAGAGGGAAAATCACATGCTGTTGTAAATATCACAGAGTAAAGTCACGTGTTATTGTAAATACCACAGAGAATCATCTGTTCTGTCTTCGTCAGTGTTTTTCCATTGTTAACACCTTCAAAGACATTGCTAGCAACAAGGAATAATAATTGACGTGGTGAAACATGTTGACGATGGTCTTGCTCAGCAGTATAGAGGGCCATAATATAGCGAACAACTTCTACAGTAGCCAGCCAGAGAAACCGACCAATCAATGCTCCATACAAATCCACCAGCCCCAACCAAGTGAAATGTAGATTCTGCAAATCATGTGTGAGTTTGTAAACATTAAATATTGTGACGATAAACACTCACACCTACACTGCATGCCAACCTTGAGACAAATGCTTCGTTTCCATCGTTTTGAATTAAGATTCCAACCTCTTAATTCATCTAGGCCTCCAGATTCCAGTCAAAGAAATTAGCAGTAAGACTTTCTGGTAGTGTCATTAAGGGCTCGTTATGACCCCTGCAAGGGACAATTTACACACTCTAATCCTAATCTAATGTGGCTCTGATCAATTACACGCATTACCTAGGCAACTGATTGGGGATGTGGTCGACAGTCCCTCCTGACGAGGTTAGCAAGCTGCACATGGCAACTGGGCAGACAATGCCCCCCCACCTCACACCCTCAATGCCCCCCCACCTCAATGCCCCCCACCTCAATGCCCCCCCCCACCTCGATGCCCCCCACCTCAATGCCCCCCACACCTCAATGCCCCCACCCTCTAATGCCCCCCACACCTCAATGCCCCCCACCTCACCACCTCAATGCCCCCCACCTCAATGCCCCCCACCTCAATGCCCCCCACCTCAATGCCCCCCACCCTCACCACCTCAATGCCCCCCACCTCAATGCCCCCACCTCACCACCTCAATGCCCCCCACCTCAATGCCTCCCACCTCAATGCCCCCCACCTCAATGCCTCCAACCTCAATGCCCCCCACCTCAATGCCCCCCCACCTCAATGCCTCCCACCTCACCACGTAATGCCCCCCACCTCAATGCCCCCCACCTCAATGCCCCCCACCTCACCACCCAATGCCCCCCACCTCAATGCCTCCCACCTCAATGCCCCCACCTCAATGCCCCCCACCTCAATGCCCCCCCCCTCAATGCCCCCCACCTCAATGCCTCCCACCTCACCACGTCAATGCCCCCCACCTCAATGCCCCCACGTCAATGCCCCCCACCTCACCACCTCAATGCCCCCCACCTCAATGCCCTCCCACCTCAATGCCCCCACCTCAATGCCCCCCACCCCCCACCTCAATGCCCTCCCACCTCAATGCCCCCACCTTAATGCCCCACCTCAATGCCCCCACCACCTCAATGCCCCCCACCTCAATGCCCCCCCACCTCAATGCCCCCCACCTCACCACCTCAATGCCTCCCACCTCAATGCCCCCCCTCAATGCCTCCCACCTCAATGCCCCCCATCTCAATGCTCCCACCTCAATGCCTCCCACCTCAATGCCCCCCACCTCAATGCCCCCACCTCACCACCTCAATGCCCCCCACCTCAATGCCTCCCACCTCAATGCCCCCCACCTCAATGCCCCCCACCTCAATGCCTCCCACCTCAATGCCTCCACCTCAATGCCCCCCACCTCAATGCCCCCACCTCAATGCCTCCCACCTCAATGCCTCCCACCTCAATGCCCCCCACCTCAATGCCTCCCACCTCAATGCCCCCCATCTCAATGCCTCCCACCTCAATGCCTCCCACCTCAATGCCCCCAAGTCAATGCCTCCCCCTCAATGCCCCCCACCTCAATGCCCCCCACCTCAATGCCTCCCACCTCACCACGTCAATGCCCCCCCACCCCCAATTGCCCCCCACCTCAATGCCCCCCACCTCACCACCTCAATGCCCCCCACCTCAATGCCTCCCACCTCAATGCCCCCACCTCAATGCCCCCCACGCTCAATGCCCCCCCCACCTCGATGCCCCCACCTCAATGCCTCCCACCTCAATGCCCCCCACCTTAATGCCCCCCACCTCAATGCCCCCCACCTCACCACCTCAATGCCCCCCACCTCACTGCCCCCCACCTCAATGCCCCCCACCTCAATGCCTCCCACCTCAATGCCCCCCACCTCAATGCCTCCCACCTCAATGCCCCCCATCTCAATGCCTCCCACCTCAATGCCTCCCACCTCAATGCCCCCCACCTCAATGCCTCCCACCTCAATGCCCTCCAACCTCAATGCCCCCCACCTCAATGCCCCCACCTCAATGCCCCCCACCTCAATGCCTCCACCTCACCACGTAAATGCCCCCCACCTCAATGCCCCCACCTCAATGCCTCCCACCTCACCACCTCAATGCCCCCACCTCAATGCCTCCCACCTCAATGCCCCCACCTCAATGCCCCCCACCTCAATGCCCCCCCACCTCAATGCCCCCCACCTCAATGCCTCCCACCTCACCACGTCAATGCCCCCCACCTCAATGCCCCCCACGTCAATGCCCCCCACCTCACCACCTCAATGCCCCCCACCTCAATGCCTCCCACCTCAATGCCCCCACCTCAATGCCCCCCACCTCAATGCCCCCCCAACTCGATGCCCCCCACCTCAATGCCTCCCACCTCAATGCCCCCACCTTAATGCCCCCCACCTCAATGCCCCCCACCTCACCACCTCAATGCCCCCCACCTCAATGCCCCCCACCTCAATGCCCCCCACCTCACCACCTCAATGCCTCCCACCTCAATGCCCCCCACCTCAATGCCTCCCACCTCAATGCCCCCCATCTCAATGCCTCCCACCTCAATGCCTCCCACCTCAATGCCCCCCACCTCACCACCTCAATGCCCCCCCACCTCAATGCCTCCCACCTCAATGCCCCCCATCTCAATGCCCCCCACCTCAATGCCTCCCACCTCAATGCCTCCCACCTCAATGCCCCCACCTCAATGCCCCCCACCCTCAATGCCTCCCACCTCAATGCCTCCCACCTCAATGCCCCCCACCTCAATGCCTCCCACCTCAATGCCCCCCATCTCAATGCCTCCCACCTCAATGCCTCCCACCTCAATGCCCCCCACCTCAATGCCTCCCACCTCAATGCCCCCCCATCTCAATGCCTCCCACCTCAATGCCTCCCACCTCAATGCCCCCCATCTCAATGCCTCCCACCTCAATGCCTCCCACCTCAATGCCCCCCACCTCAATGCCTCCCACCTCAATGCCCCCCACCTCAATGCCCCCAACCTCAATGCCCCCACCTCAATGCCTCCCACCTCAATGCCTCCCACCTCAATGCCCCCCACCTCAATGCCCCCCACCTCAATGCCTCCCACCCTCAATGCCTCCCACCTCAATGCCCCCCATCTCAATGCCTCCCACCTCAATGCCTCCCACCTCAATGCCCCCCACCTCAATGCCTCCCACCTCAATGCCCCCCACCTCAATGCCCCCCCACCTCAATGCCTCCCACCTCACCACGTCAATGCCCCCCACCTCAATGCCCCCCACCTCAATAACCCCCACCTCAATGCCCCCCACCTCACCACCTCAATGCCCCCCACCTCAATGCCTCCCACCTCAATGCCCCCACCTCAATGCCCCCCCACCTCAATGCCCCCCCACCCTCGATGCCCCCCCACCTCAATGCCTCCCACCTCAATGCCCCCCACCTTAATGCCCCCCCACCTCAATGCCCCCCACCTCAACCACCTCAATGCCCCCCACCTCAATGCCCCCCACCTCAATGCCCCCCACCTCACCACCTCAATGCCTCCCACCTCAATGCCCCCCACCTCAATGCCTCCCACCTCAATGCCCCCCATCTCAATGCCTCCCACCTCAATGCCTCCCACCTCAATGCCCCCCACCTCAATGCCCCCCACCTCACCACCCTCAATGCCCCCCCACCTCAATGCCTCCCACCTCAATGCCCCCCATCTCAATGCCCCCCCACCTCAATGCCTCCCACCTCAATGCCTCCCACCTCAATGCCCCCCACCTCAATGCCCCCCACCTCAATGCCTCCCACCTCAATGCCTCCCACCTCAATGCCCCCCACCTCAATGCCTCCCACCTCAATGCCCCCCATCTCAATGCCTCCCACCTCAATGCCTCCCACCTCAATGCCCCCCACCTCAATGCCTCCCACCTCAATGCCCCCCACCTCAATGCCCCCCACCTCAATGCCCCCCACCTCACCACGTCAATGCCCCCCCACCTCAATGCCCCCCACCTCACCACGTCAATGCCCCCCACCTCAATGCCCCCCACCTCAATGCCCCCCACCTCAATGCCCCCCCACCTCAATTGCCCCCCACCTCAATGCCCCCCCACCTCAATGCCCCCCACCTCAATGCCTCCCACCTCAATGCCTCCCACCTCAATGCCCCCCACCTCAATGCCCCCCACCTCACCACCTCAATGCCCCCCACCTCAATGCCCCCCCACCTCAATGCCCCCCCACCTCAATGCCCCCCAACTAAATTTCCCCCCACCTCACCACCTCAATGCCCCCCACCTCAATGCCCCCCCACCTCACCACCTCAATGCCCCCCCACCTCACCACCCTCAATGCCCCCCCACCTCACCACCTCAATGCCCCCCACCTCACCACCTCAATGCCCCCCACCTCACCACCTCAATGCCCCCCCACCTCACCACCTCAATGCCCCCCCACCTCACCACCTCAATGCCCCCCACCTCGATGCCCCACCTCAATGAGGGAGGTGAGTGCTGAGGTGAGGGAGGTGAGTGCTGAGGAAAGGTGAGTGCTGAGGTGTCGGAGGTGAGTGTTAACTTGAGGTGAGTGCTGAGGTGTCAGAGGTGAGTGCTAAGTTGAGGTGAGTGCTAAGTTGAGGTGAGTGCTGAGGTGAAGTAGGTGAGTGCTAAGTTGAGGTGAGTGCTGAGGTGAGGAAGGTGAGTGTTAACTTGAGGTGAGTGCTGAGGTGTCAGAGGTGAGTGCTAAGTTGAGGTGAGTGCTGAGGTGTCAGAGGTGAGTGCTAAGTTGAGGTGAGTGCTGAGGTGAGGTAGGTGAGTGAGTGCTAAGTTGAGGTGAGTGCTGAGGTGAGGAAGGTGAGTGTTAAATTGAGGTGAGTGCTGAGGTGTCGGAGGTGAGTGTTAACTTGAGGTGAGTGCTGAGGTGTCAGAGGTGAGTGCTAAGTTGATGTGAGTGCTTGATGGTGACGGAGGTGAGTGCTAAGTTGAGGTGAGTGCTGAGGTGAGGGAGGTGAGTGTTAAGTTGAGGTGAGTGCTGAGGTGAGGAGGTGAGTGTTAAATTGAGGGTGAGTGCTGAGGTGAGGGAGGTGAGTGCTAAGTTGAGTGAGTGCTGAGGTGAGGGAGGTGAGTGCTAAGTTGAGGTGAGTGTTGAGGTGAGTGCTGAGGGGAGGGAGGTGAGTGCTAAGTTGAGGTGAGTGCTGAGGTGAGGGAGGTGAGTGTTAATTTGAGGTGAGTGCTGAGGTGAGGGAGGTGAGTGCTAAGTTGAGGTGAGTGTTGAGGTGAGGGAGGTGAGGTGCTAAGTTGAGGTGACGTGCTGAGGTGAGGAGTGAGTGCTAAGTTGAGGTGAGTGCTGAGGTGAGGGAGGTCAGTGCTAAGTTGAGGTGAGTGCTGAGGTGAGGGAGTTTGAGTGCCTAAGGTGAGGTGAGTGCTGAGGTGAGGGAGGTGAGTGCTAAGTGGAGGTGAGTGCTGCTCATGATCATCTTGTCTAGTGTGGCTCATTTATTAGAACATTTTGCCATGCTATCTAGTTTACCAAGTGGATTATTTTGCTCTTCACTCGCAGTCGCTTAGTAACCCAGGCCTACTCCCTACCAAAAGCCTGTGAATTCACTGACTTGTCTGATAATCAATCAATGTGATTTTCTTTCACTGACTCTCCGTCTGACAGCGGAGGCTGCTGAGGGGGAGGACAGCTCATAATAATGGCTGGAGCAGACCAAATTGGAATGGCATCAAACACATGGAAACCATGGAAACCATGTGTTTGATGTATTTGATCGCATTCCACTTTTTCCGCTCCAGCCATTACTACAAAGCCGATCCTCCCTAATTTAGGTGCCAACAACCTCCTGTGCCGTCTGTATAGGCGATTTGGTTAAACGGTTTCTGGCTTCGGTAAATACGTGGAGGTGGTATAGCTCATCTATTCGGTTTGTTCATCTATCAATGCTAAGAAATATTTAGCATGCTATAATGTAATCTACATCAAGAGTAGGCCTATTGTTCAGCTCCATCACATATAGACAACTCCAAAGCCCGCGGGGGTTGTGAAATATGAACGATGATTTGCACGCTTTTGAAAATAGCATTGCTATTATTTTCTATCAGCGTCATAATGAAAATACTCTCAATTGAAGAACCTACGTCCGCTCACAAAGTGGAGTATGGGTGGGAAGGAGACGGACCACAAAACCACGGGCTTGGCTTCTTGTTTCAACATATCACTTTCTTATACGACCGCTGTCCCATGTTCCCGTGACAATGGAAAATTACTATTTATATTTTATTCTGTATATTCTTACTATAAAAATATATGCGTGTTGACTTTGATCTGAGTAGGAGTGTCTTATCTGTTTTAATGAACAAAATAGCAAACTATTAATTTAACTCTTTTGGACATAATTAAACTCAAATATGTAATTATATTGTTTTGAAAATACATTTTTATTGGTCTTATAATTCAGCAATAGGCCCCGAGGGTGTGTGTTATATAGCCAATATACCACGGCTAAGGGCTGTGTCCAGGCACTCCACGTGCGTCGTGCCTGGACACAAGCCCTTAGCCGTGGTATATTGGCCATATATCACAAACCCCCGAGGTGCCTTATTGCTATTATAACATGGTTTACCAACCTACATTAGAGCAGTAAAAAAATAATGTTTGGTCATACCTGTGGTATACGGTCTGATATACCATGGCTTTCAGCCAATCAGCATTCCAGGGCTCGAACCACCCAGTTTTTAATGTTTTCTTGGGACCTGCCTAAACTAATTAATAATACATTTATTTTTGATGGTGTATATTCAAGGGATTTATTAAAATAGACGGCCACCTACATCTGCGTACCACCACTACCACTCGTCGCACGGGAGGTATAAAGGCTTTTAGCAGGCAAGAATGTTGTAAAAAGGGACCCGGTTTGTAAGGGGGGCATATAAACATTGCCCAGGTTTTTTTTTTTTACAGACAAATTACCATAAAACCTAGGTGAAAGCAGAGTAACAAACAGACACATGTCCCCACCTCCACTCATGTGTGAATGACCGCACACATCATGCACACACACACACATACCCGCACACACCACACATACACACTTACTCACCTCCTCAGACACACACACACACAACACACACACACACACTTACTCACCTCCTCAGACACACCACAACACACACACACACACACACACACACACACACACACACTTACTCACCTCCTCACACACACACACACACACACACACACACACACACACGCACACACACACACACACACACACACACACACACACACACACACACACACACACACACACACACACACACCACACACACTTACTCACCTCCTCAGACACACACACACAACATACAACACCTCCTCAGACACACACACCTCCAGACCCCGTCCACACACACTCCAGCCAGTGTTGACGCTGTTGTACCAATGTCAAATTAATTAGCTCTGAATAACATCCGCAGTCATTATTTTGTGTTCCCCCCCCCCAAAAAAAAACGGGTGTTTTTTTTCTCTCCCAGGGTCCTATATGCACATTTGAGCTGACGAGGGCGATGGTTAGGACTTAATTAGGACCCTCAGTTTCAATTTCAGCCACTTCTGGATGACAGCTGCTCCAAGGTACCAGCTGAATTGTGGAGTGAAGATGAGGAATGCGGCTTTATGGATACAATATACATATAAATGCTGTCCTATGGTGTACCAACACCCAAACACTCACTCAAATGGGTGATAAGCATAACGGGCTAGGATACATTCTACCGCTAAATAAAATAGGAGGACTAGGGCACAAACTGGTTGAATCAACGTTGTTTCAACGCAGTAGCGAAGCGTGGGTAAAATCACTGGGAATTACAACCATATTACAACCTACGTGTTGTGATAATTGCGTTATTTGCTCTAATTCATATGCCTTGCCACCGCGATATATAGGCCTAAGGCCGGAGGACAATAAAAAGACACAGTGGCAGAATAAATTCAACCACACCTTTGTTTCATCACAGAACCGCATAGCAACCTCTGTCCAGTGAAGTCCACAAAGCATATTGCATGTACAGTAACAGACAGTTTACATGAACTCTACAGCATGGTCAAGCAAGTTAATGTTTCCACATTTTCGGACCACTGAACAACTATTGATTTAGAACCACTGACTGAGAGTTACCGCAAGTCGCAAAGAAAACAGGAGCTGCCTCCACTATTCCAGCACCATTTCAACATCATCAGATCACCTCTGCTTAGTCTAATACAGTGACAACTAAAAGATACAAAAACATTTTACACCAATAATGTAAGCTAAATATGATTAGTGCTGTGCTGTGTGTGTGTGTGTGTGTGTGTGTGTGTGTGTGTGTGTGTGTGTGTGTGTGTGTGTGTGTGTGGTGTGTGTGTGTTCGTGCAAGTAGAAAACATGTTGACTCACCCTGCTTGTAGAGAAATGTCATCCTCCTCTCTTTCATGTTGACAAAAACAGTCTGTCACTCTGTCATACAGTACACACTTTTATTTATTGTTGTCCTAGGCAACCTGGCTAAAATGTTTGCTAGCCTAGCTTCCATTCATGGGCAACATTAGCTCGCTAACATTAGCCTTCTATATCTAGCTACATATTGAACTTCCATCCTCTCAGGCCAGTGGCACAACAATGTATGAATTAATGGTTGGATCAGAATCCCCATTATAATCATTGGCCAGTACGAAGAATTAAGTAAAACCACAAGTCCAAATCCCTACCTCCATCCATGGCTAATTAAGAAAGGGACAATTTTAGCTGGCTGGCTAGCTAGCCACTGGAGGACAAAAACACAACGAGATAAAACAATTAAAGTTTTTCTGTCAATGATGTATGCTCAATGGGATTTAATAGGAGTGAAGCCAAATCCAAGCAGGCTTCTCTTGTCTTCAATGCTACTGGCGGCAAAAATGTCATACTCATTTGGACCAGACAGCATCAGATAGATGGTCTACATGTAGAGAGACAGAGGGGCGCTGTTTTGCTCACTCGGATGCTTTCTCCTGTGAGTTACATATAGCTTCTTGAGAATTGAAGGAAAGTTATAAGATACAGAGAGACAAAAGATACACGTTTTCTTTTTCTTTTTGGTCCATTTATTGGGGAAGCCTGGCTTCCCTTAGCATCCATGATTACACGCCACTGTTTCAACGTAATTTGTCAACACATTGTGATGTGGAATCTATATGGAAAATACATTGGATTTGCTAAATGTCATTTATGGCCATGGGACTAACAGTAACTCTATTGTTAGGATACTCATGGCCACTCCTGACAGGTGAGGTGGGGGTTATGAATACACAACAGACCAGACCATGACAATAGGCCTAACCCAGGGGGTTCCTGGGACCATGTATTTCATTTTAATAGGCCTACTCCAGGGGGTTCCTAGGACCTTGTATTTCATGCTAATAAGCCTACCCCAGGGGGTTCCTAGGACCTTGTATTTCATGCTAATAAGCCTACTCCAGGGGGTTCCTAGGACCTTGTATTTCATGCTAATAAGCCTACCCCAGGGGGTTCCTAGGACCTTGTATTTCATGCTAATAAGCCTACTCCAGGGGGTTCCTAGGACCTTGTATTTCATGCTAATAAGCCTACTCCAGGGGGTTCCTAGAACCTTGTATTTCATGCTAATAAGCCTACTCCAGGGGGTTCCTAGGACCTTGTATTTCATGCTAATAAGCCTACTCCAGAGGGTTCCTGGAACCATGTTGTCACGTCCTGACCAGCAGAGGGAGTAATTGTATTAGTTTTGGTCAGGACGTGGCAGAGGGTTTGTGTTTTGTATGTATTTCTACGTTCTGTCTAGTTTAGTTTTTCTATGTTTAAGTTTGGGTGTTGGACTCTCAATTGGAGGCAGGTGTTTCTAGTTGCCTCTGATTGAGAGTCCTATATATAGGTGTGTGTTTGGTTTGGGTTTTTGTGGGTAGTTGTATTTGCACTGCTGTTTGTCTAGCCTGCAAATCTGTTAGCTGTCGTTCTATTTCTTGTTTTTTCCCGTTACTCACTTTAAATAATAAATTAAAGTATGAGTATTCCGGTACCCGCTGCGCCTTGGTCTCATCTCTTCGACACTTGTGACACAGTATTTGATGCTAATAGGCCTACAGTGGCTTGTGAAAGTATGCACCCCCCTTGGCATTTTTCCTATTTTGTTTCCTTACAAACTGCAATTAAAACTGATTTCCTAATTGCAGGTTGTGCCTACCACTTTGAAGGTGCAAAAACATTTTTTATTGTGAAAACAAACAAGAAATAATAATAAAAAACATAAAACTTGAGTGTGAATAACTCTTCCCCCCCCCCCCCCAAAAAAAGTCAATACTTTGTAGAGCCACCTTTAGCAGCAATTACAGCTGCCAAGTCTCTGGGGTATGTCTCTATTAGCTTGGCACATCTAGTCCACTGGGATTGTTGCCCATTCTTCAAGGCAAAACTGCTCCAGCTCCTTCAAGTTAGATGGCTTCCGCTGGTGTACAGCAATCTTTAAGTCATACCACAGATTGAGGTCTGGGCTTTGACTAGGCCATTCGAAAACATTTAAATGTTTCCCCTTAAACCACTCGAGTGCTGCTTTAGCAGTATGCTTAGGGTCATTGTCCTGCTGGAAGGTGAACCTCTGTCCCAGTCTCAACATCTCTGGAAGGACTGAATCAGGTTTCCCTCAAGAATTTCACGTTTTTAACGCCATCCATCATTCCTTCAATTCTGACCAGTTTCCCAGTCCCTGTCGATGAAAAACATCCCCACATTATGATGCTGCCACACACCATGCTTCACTGTGGGGATGTTGTTCTCGGGGGGTGATGAGAGGTGTTGGGTTTTGCACCAGAATAGCATTTTCCTTGATGGCCAAAAAAGCTCACTTCTCATCTCATCTGACCAGAGTAGTACCTTCTTCCATATGTTTGGGGAGTCTCTCACAAGCCTTTTGGTGAACACCAAACGTGTTTGCTTATTTTTTTTCTTTAAGCAATGGCTTTTTCTGGCCACACTTCTGTAAAGCCCAGCTCTGTGGACTGTACAGCTTAAAGTGGTCCTATAGACAGATACCTCAATCTTCACTGTGGAGCTTTGCAGCTCCTTCAGGGTTATCTTTTGGTCTCTTTGTTGCCTCTTCTGATTAATGCACTCCTGCTTGGTCTAAGAGTTTTGATGGGCGGCCCTCTCTTGGCAGGTTTGTTGTGGCTGCCATATTCTTTCAATTTTTTAATAACGGATCTAATGGTGCTCCGTGGGATGTTTCAAAGTTTCTGATATTTTTTTTATAACCCAACCCTGATCTGTACTTCTCCACAACTTTGTCCCTGACCTGTTTGGAGAGCTCCTTGGTCTTATGGTGCCGCTTGCTTGGTGGTGTTGAAGACACTGGGGCCTTTCAGAACAGGTGTATATATACTGAGATCATGTGACAGATCATGTGACACTTAGATTGCACACAGGTGGACTTTATTTAACTAATTATGTGACTGGTTGCACCAGGATCTTATTTAGGGGCTTCATCGCAAGGGGGTGAATACATATGCCCACAACACTTTTCTGTTTAAATTGTGTTGAATTTTTTTAAACAAGTTTTTTTTTTAATTTACTTCACCAATTTGGACAATTTTTGTGTATGTCCATTACATGAAATCCAAATAAAATCCATTCAAATTGCAGGTTGTTAATGCAACAAAATAGGAAAAACGCCCAAGGGGATGAATACTTCTGCGAGGCACACATACCCCAGGGGTTTCCTGGGACCTTGTATTTCATGCTAATAAGCCCTACTCCAGAGGGTTCCTGGGGCCTGCATTTCACACAAGGCTATAAAGTTGTTTAAAAGCATAAAATCTTCTCATGCAAATAAACTATTGCTAGCCAACACATCAGAAATAGTAGATTATGATTATGAAAAAAAGCAAGTAGACAAGATACTAAGTAATTAAAATGCCACAACACTTTTTATTCTGGTCAAAATGTTGCTGTCTACTACAATGTAAGATGACACAATTACTGTCTATTGCAATGTAAGATGACACAATTACTGTCTATTGCAATGTAAGATGACACAATTACTGTCTATTGCAATGTAAGATGACACAATTACTGCCTATCTCCTCATCCCCTTTGTCATAACGACAGGGCACATATGCTAACCGGTAGAGCGCCTAGGCTATGTTTACACGACATGTTGCAATGGATACAACAGAATCAGATCCACTCTAACTGCTCATTAGACTACGTACCTCTGCACGCTGGCTTTGACACTTAAAAACGCCTCTGCATTTTGGCACGGCACCAGATCCAGTCCTTGGGAACACTGAAGAACAGCTGTGTCTTTGACTTTTATTTAGTGTTTTTTTCACCATCATTTTCTGATTGTATATATATATTTTGTAGTCATCGTCGATGAAGTGCTTAGGCTACAATGCACGTGTGGATTTGGCTGTAGGAGTGTTTACATAGTATTTACTGTTTTATGGCTACTAGCCATCTTCTGCATTTGTTCATATCTTTCAATGGAAAACAGTGACATTTTGTGCCTTCTTCCCTAGATTACGGGCAGCCAGGGACCAAACACAAGCTTTCTCTTGCTGCCATCTCTTCTGATTTCCTCTTTTCAGAACTAACTTTAGGCTACCTGTGATAAATCTTTCAACTTATGCGCCAGCCCCCCCCCCAATAAAACTTGCATCTGTGACATCAAGCTCCAAATAAGGGCATACTGTACCTTCAGAGGGTATTCATATGCCTCCCGAGTGGCGCAGCGGTCTAAGGCACTGCAGTGTTGCGGCGTCATTACAGTCAGGGGTTTGATCCCATGCTGTGTCATAACTGGCCGTGACCGGAGTCTCATAGGGTGGCACACAATAGGCCCAGCGTCGTCCGGGTTAGGTGAGGGTTTGGCCAGGGGGGTTTAACTTGGCTCATCGCGCTGTAGTGACTCCTTGTGTTGGGCCGGGTGCCTGCGGGCTGTCTTCGGTTGTCAGTTGGATAGTGTTTCCTCCGACACATTGGTGCGGCTGGCTTCCGGGTTAAGCGGGCGGGTGTTAAGAAGCGCGTTTTGGCGGGTCATGTTTTCGGAGGAAGCATGCCTCTCCCGAGCCTGTTGTAGCGATGAGACAAGATCGTAATTGGGGAGAAAAAGGGGGTTAAAAAATGCATTTAAAAAATATATAAGTATTCATACCTCTTGAAAAATTCCACATTTTGTGTTACAGTGTCAGGTGTGTCGTAGAAAGTGGACCAAGGCGCAGCGGGTATTGTGCTCATCTTCTTTTATTTATATAAGTGAACACTTAAACAAAATAAATTGACGTCAACCAACAGTTTCGTAAGGACACAGGGACTATACGAAAAACAACTACCCACAAACACAAGAGAAAATAAACCCACTTAAATATGGCCTCCAATAGAGACAACAACCACCAGCTGCCTCTAATTGGAGGTCATTGACAAAACTAACATAGAAATTGAAAAGCTAGAAAACCCACATAGAAATAGAAAACATAGAACATACACCAAAAACCCCGAAACACACAAAACAAACACCCACTGCCACGCCCTGACCAAACTACAATAACAAATAACCCCTTTTACTGGTCAGGGCGTGACATACAGCCTGAATTCAAAGTGGATTATATAGATTTTTATCTGCACACAAGACTGACAAAGCGAAAACACGTTTTTAGACATTTTTGCTAATTTATTGAAAATTAAATGCACAAATATCTAATTTAAGTCAGATCTGTAACTCGGCCACTCAGAAACAGTCTTCTTGGTAAGCAACTCCAGCGTAGATTTGGCCTTGTGTTTTAGGTTATTGTCCTGCTGAAAGGTGAATGAATCTCCCAGTGTCATGTGGAAAGCCAACTGAACCAAGTTTTGGTGTAGGATTTTGCCTGTGCTTAGCTCTATTCAGTTTCTACTTTATCCTGAAAAACTCCCCACTCCTTAATAATTACAAACACACCCATAACATGATGCAGCCACCACTATGCTTGAAATTTGCCCCAAACATAACACTTTGTATTCAGGTCATGAAGTTCATTTCTTTGCTACAGTATTTTGCAATATTTCCTTTGTGCCTTATTAATGCATGTTTTGTAATATTTGGACAGGCTTCCTTCTTTTCACTCTGTCAATTAGGTTAGTATTGTGGAGTAACTACAATGTTGTTGATCCATCCTCACTTTTCTTCTATCACACCCATTAAACTCTGTAACTATTTTAAAGTCACCATTGGCCTCATGGTGAAATCCCTGAGCGATTTCCTTTAGTGTGGACACCTGTATCTTTGTAGTGACTGGGTGTTTCAATACACCATACAAAGTGAAATTCATAACTTCACCGTGCTCAAAGGGATATTCAATGTCTGCTTGAAAAAGAAGTACCCATCTACCATTAGGTGCCCTTCTTTACGAGGCATTGAACAACCTTCCTGGTCCTTGTGGTTGAATCTGTGTTTGTAATTCACTGCTCGACTGAGGGACAGATCATTTCATGTGTGAGGGTACAGAGATGAGGTAGTCATAAAAAATTATGTAAAACACTATTATTGCACACAGAGGGAGTCTATGCAATTTATTATGTGACTTGCTAAGCACATTTTACTCCTGAACGTATTCAGGCTTGACATAACAAAGGGGTTGAATAATTACTGACTCAAGACATTTCAGCTTTTAATGTTTAATTAACATGTAAAAAAAAAAGAATTCTAAACATGATTCTACTTTGAAGTTATGGATATTGTGTTTAGGGCCAGTGACCAAACATATCAATCTCCTTTAAATGTTGATATGTGTTTGAGTTGTCAACCTAACACAATTCGGTATGACTTTTGTAATAAAGTAAATAGCCTACAAGTAAGGCTATCTTAGAAATTAATGTTGCAGTTTTTATTCAGCATTAAAATTAGTAACTAACAAGGTAAATACAGTAAATGAAAAGAAATACTCCAAAATATATACTTAAACTATTATCATTGTCCGCAAAACTAACTACAATAAAATAAAAAACATCACATTTTTTTGTTTGTTTGTTTTATTTATTAATAAATGTTTACTTTGGTCAAAAATCGAATGTGGTTTTCAAGCTTGTTTTTCTAATGGGGTTTTCGAGTTTCTGAATCTGGCGGTTAAATGCTGCCAGTAGATGGCAATGTTTCAAATAAACCTAGCTGGTACATCACTATCACTAGCTGCCAGTAGCTAAGAGGGAAGAAATCAGAGGGTGATCGCAGAGCATGAGCGTGAACCATAGGCGTGAACAATTGTGGCAGCAAACCGAGCACCAGCAGCATCCTGTACGTGATTATTTTGAGTACATTGCTGGAAAGGACAAAAGCAAACGTACTGTAGTGTCAGTAGATGTGTGGAACAGAGATGAAAGGAAAAACCCCAACAAACCTCAAAGTTCATCTGAACAGCGCCCACAAAGAATTTCAGGATAAAGGGGAGCCATTTTTTGGAGGGGGGAATTCTGTCAGGATTCGACTCATGGTATCATATGAACACACAAGACGTGGAAAATGTGTAGAAATGCAGGAAAGGAGCTTTAAAACTGCAAATGTTTCTCTCTGCCAACAAGAAGGGTGTGAACAGTCTAAACAGTTTGGGGTCGCATGGGTTGAAATGTGGGGGTTTGTTACTACTACT
>NC_042964.1:4106316-4136756 GCF_901001165.1 Salmo trutta | reverse complement strand
GAGGTTTGGGTACCCTTAAGGGGAGGTTTGGTACCCTTAAGGGGAGGTTTGGGTACCCTTAAGGGGAGGTTTGTCTTAAGGGGAGGTTTGGGTACCCTTAAGGGGAGGTTTGGGTACCCTTAAGGGGAGGTTTGGGTACCCTTAAGGGGAGGTTTGGGTTCCCTTAAGGGAGGTTTGGGTACCCTTAAGGGGAGGTTTGGGTTCCCTTAAGGGGAGGTTTGGGTTCCCTTAAGGGGAGGTTTGGGTACCCTTAAGGGGAGGTTTGGGTTCCCTTAAGGGGAGGTTTGGGTTCCCTTAAGGGGAGGTTTGGGTACCCTTAAGGGGAGGTTTGGTTTCCCTTAAGGGGAGGTTTGGGTTCCCTTAAGGGGAGGTTTGGGTTCCCTTAAGGGGAGGTTTGGGTTCCCTTAAGGGGAGGTTTGGGTACCCTTAAGGGGAGGTTTGGGTTCCCTTAAGGGGAGGTTTGGGTTCCCTTAAGGGGAGGTTTGGGTTCGCCCTCCCAGTCCCCATCCCTCCCCTGTGGCATTTTCCAACATGGCATTCTGTGGCATTTCTAGTTAAATATTGCTGATATTCCTGCAGTAGAATTAAAAGCGTGTCTAAAAGGAACATTAGCATTAAATCCCCTCTCTCTCTGTCTCTCTCTCGCTCTCTTTCTCTCTTTCTCTTAATGCAGCAGGATGCATGCAGGTTTACATGTGTTCCTGCTAAGTGAAGCCACTGGCGTCTCCTGAAGTGATGGGAAGTACAGGTTTTCGAATGTATGAGGGATTACCTAGAATTCTCGACAGAATATGCCAGAGAGAGAGAGACATTTGTAATGCTGCATTGGGAATGCCTATGGTGCGATTTGAATGGAGGAATTTAGAATCAGACTTAATTTGGATAGTTCGGAGATCATACTATCCACAAACCAGTGGTTGGAACTGAAAAACAATGTAACTGGGAATCAAAATGGCATGCCCATACTACAATATTTCACAATAATGACTTGCGATCTGAAGGGCAGCCTTTTGCATCCCCCACAATGGTCCAAATGTGGAATCCGTAACCTTGCCGATTATCATGGACAGTAACGGTTGTAGAACATTCCAAGATTTGAAAGACACATTACCAGGACATTCATTTTTTTCTATGTTTACAACTAAAGTCATCTATACTGGCCTCTGGAGTCCCTTGGTAAACCCAACTACTGAACCATCCAATGATTGGATTTATAAATAAATGATCTGGGCTCCCGAAAGAACACATCTCTATAATATATAAACTGACTAGCTAGCCATTAAAAAAGTATGGTCTACAAATTTAATTAAATCTGAACATCCCTTTAACTGGAACAGAATATGGAAAAATATAACCTTGGAATCCCGTCACAGACTTTATTTAACACCAAGGAAACCTTTTACAATGAAATTGTTTCCAACTCCCGTCTGTCCTCTAAATCAGGTAGGCATATTCCTCCATATGATGTGCAAGTACCCTGCAGTTAAATGGTTTTGGGGCAAAGTTACTAAAAAGTGCATGAATTTCAATTTTCAATGCTTTGCATCTATTATGTTACTTTAACGATGATAGGTCCTTGAATCTCTCAATCAATCAGAGAAGATTGCTGTGGCAGGCAGCAATGCTGCTGCAAAAAAAAATGGTGGCTCTTAGATGGCAATCACCTCACTCCCAAATCGCCAGTGGATACAGTTACTATGAAACGTAATAACATTACAATTATCGACAGTGAGAATGAATGGTGGTTGTCAAGAAACAGATATACTTGACTCTGTCAAGAATAACCTCCGCTAAAGCCCAACACATACAATTAAACAATACATAAAGCCCAATACATATAATTAAACAGTCCATGAAGCCCAACACTGTCACACAAGTGTGTAGGAACGGACCAAAGCGCAGCGTAGGTATCGTTCCACATCTTTTATTTTAATCTCAAACTTTGCAAAACAAACAAACTACAAACAAACCACAAACCATGACGAAAGAGGTGCAACATGCACTAACTCAAAATAATCTCCCACAAACACAGGTGGGAAAAACAATTACTTAAATATGATCCCCAATTAGAGACAACGATGAATGATACAAAACCCCCAACATAGAAAAAGAAACTAGAACACAACATAGAAAAAATAAACTAGATAAACCCCCCAGTCACGCCCTGACCTACTCTACCATAGAAATAAGAGCATTCAATGGTCAGGACGTGACAGTACCCCCCCCAAAGGTGGATCTTCACTGGAGGCTTCGGACCATGGATCATCACTGGAGGCTTCGAACGTGGAGCAGGAACAGGTCTCACCGGACTGGGGAGACGCACTGGAGGTCGAGTACGTGGAACAGGCACAGGGCGTACCAGGCTGGAGAGACGCACTGGAGACCGGTTGCGTGGAGCCGGCACAGGATATCCTGGACTGAGGAGGCGTACTGGAGACCAGGAGCTCTGAGCCGGCACAACCCGTCCTGGCTGAATGCTAACTTTAGCCCGGTAAATGCGGGAGCCGGCAACGAGCGCACCGGGCTGTGAATGCGCACTGGGGATACCCTACGCATCACCGCATAACACGGTGCCTGACTGGTCACACGCTCCCCACGGGGAGTTGGAGGCTTCAGGTCTAAACCCTGACTCTGCCAATCTCCCCGTGTGCCCCCCCAATATTTTTTTTGGGAGCTGCCTCTCGGGCTTCTGTCGTTGCCGTGACTCCCAATCTCGTCGTCGTTCCTCCCTCGCTGCTTTCACTTGTTCCTCTTCTGGCTGTGCCGGGTTGAGATTAGAACAGTACATGGCCAAGAAACAGTATTTCTTGTATACACCTATACACCTATTTTAATCTGTTTTACTGTCTTTGCTTTCAGGCCCACGGGGAAGGGATGGTACGGGGAAGGGATGGTACGGGGAAGGGATGGTACGGGGAAGGGATGGTACGGGGAAGGGATGGTACAGGGAAGGGATGGTACAGGGAAGGGATGGTACAGGGAAGGGATGGTACGGGGAGGGTTTTCTCCAGTTGCCAGGAGGGGGAGTGGAGGTGATTGACAACCTTGGTTGTTAGAGGTAGGTGGGAAAGGAAGTGAGACATGGTTTCCGGGAGTTTGTGGAGGGGTGGATGGAGAAGTGGTTTGGCTGGATGGGGTTGGGGAATGGATATGTACATTTACATTTTAGTCATTTAGCAGACGCTCTTATCCAGAGCGACTTACAGTAGTGAATACATACATTTCATAATTTTTTTTTGTCCTGACCCCCCGTGGGAATCAAACCCACAACCCTGGCGTTGCACACACCATGCTGGCGTTGCAAAACACCATGCTCTACCAACTGAGCCACAGGGGGATGTTTGGGGTGAAGACATTGTTGGCTGGGTGGGGTTGGGGGAATGGGATGGGATGTTGGGGGCAGAGACATGTTGGCTGGGTGGGGTTGGGGGAATGGGGTTTTGGGGGCGGAGACATGTTGGCTGGGTGGGGTGGGGGAATGGGATCGGATGGGATGTTGGGGGCGGAGACATGTTGGCTGGGTGGGGTTGGGGGGACATGGGGATGGGAGGTGTAGCACCTAAAACTACCATTGAAAAAGTGTTTTCATTCTTTTGTAATTAAACATCTCTCTCTTGTAATGCTTGTAACGTCGTCAGTAGACTACAGCAATCTGCTTCAGAGGGGGAGGGGGCTACAGTAACCTATGCTTCAGAGGGGGGAAGGGGCTAAAGTACCTACGATTCAATAGGGGAGGAGGGGCTACAGTAACCTACACCTCCAGAGTGGGAGGGGCTACAGTAAACCTATGCTTCAGAGGGGGGAGGGGCTACAGTAACCTATGCTTCAGAGGGGGAGGGGCTTCAGTAACCTACGATTCAAAGGGGGAGGGGCTACAGTAACCTACACTCCAGAGTGGGAGGGGCTACAGTAACCTATGCTTCAAAGGGAGAGGGGCTACAGTAACCTACACTTCAGAGGGGGAGGGGCTACAGTACCTACACTCCAGAGTGGGAGGGGCTACAGTAACCTACACTCCAGAGGGGAGGGGCTACAGTAACCTATGCTTCGAAGGGAGAGGGGCAAGTAGCCTGCCCAAAAGCACACACATTGACAAAGATTTCCAGCTGGCAGCCAGACACTGGAATATGTTTCTGAGTGACAGAGTGAGGGGCTTTGCATAGGTGCTTTGTTGTGATTGTTGAGGAGTGACGGACTCCATCCTAGCTGGAGGGGTGCTCTCATCTTATCTACAAACATAGACAGGGCTCTAACTCCCTTAGCTCCACAATGAAATAGGGTGCAGGCCAGGCAGCAGGCTGTTAGCCAGCCTGCCAGCATAGTGGAGTCTGCCACTAGCACAGTCAGTGTAGTCAGCTCAGCTATCCCCATTGAGACCGTGTCTGTGCCTCGACCTAGGTTGGGCAAAACTAAACATGGCGGTGTTCGCCTTAGCAATCTCACTAGAATAAAGACCTCTTCCATTCCTGGCATTATTGAAAGAGATCGTGATACCTCACTTCCAAGGCAGTTATAGTCAATACACTAATCACTGATCATAATCTTGATGTGATTGGCCTGACTGAAACATTGCTTAAGCCTGATGAATTTACTGTATTAAATGAGGCCTCACCTTCTGGTTACACTGGTGACCATATCCCCCGCGCATCCCACAAAGGCGGATGTGTTGCTAACATTTACGATAGCAAATTTCAATTTACAAAAAAAAAGACGTTTTCGTCTTTTGAGCTTCTAGTCATGAAATCTATGCAGCCTACTCAATCACTTTTTATAGCTACTGTTTACAGGCCTCCTGGGCCATATACAGTGTTCCTCACTGAGTTCCCTGAATTCCTATCGGACCTTGTAGTCATAGCAGATAATATTCTATTTTTGGTGACTTTAATATTCACATGGAAAAAGTCCACCAGACCCACTCCAAAAGGCTTGACTTGTTCACCGCGACATGCTAACCTGTCCCAGAGACCTGCTGTTTTTCAACTCTCTAAAGACAGCAGGAGCGGTAGAGATACTCTCAATGATCGGCTTATGAAAAGCCAACTGACATTTACTCCTGAGGTGCTGACCTGTTGCACCCTCGACAACTACTGTGATTATTATTGTTTGACCATGCTGGTCATTTATGAAATTTGAACATCTTGGCCATGTTCTGTTATAATCTCCAGCCGGCACAGCAGGAAGAAGACGGCCACCCCTCATAGCCTGGTTCCTCTCTAGGTTTCTTCCTAGGTTTTCATCACCATCATCATCATCAACCATCACCATCATCATCATCATTCCCATCATCATCACCATCACCATCACCATCACCATCATCATCATTCCCATCATCATCATCATCATCATCAGCATCACCATCATCAGCATCACCATCATCATCATCATCCCCATCATCATCATCATCATCATCACCATCATCATCATTCCCATCATCATCATCATCATCATCATCATCATCACCATCATCATCATCATTCCCATCATCACCATCATCACCATCACCATCATCATCATTCCCATCATCATCATCATCATCATCATCACTATCGTCATCATCATCATCATCATCACCATCATCATCATCATTCCCATCATCATCATCATCACCATCACCATCATCATCATTCCCATCATCATCATCATCATCATCATCATCATCATCATCACCATCATCATCATCATTCCCATCATCATCATCATCATCATCACCATCATCATCATCATCATCATCCCCATCATCATCATCATCATCATCATCATCATCATCATCATCATCTTCATCATCATCACCATCATCATCATCATCATCATCATCATCATCATCACATCATCATCATCATCATCATCATCATCACCACCAATCATCTCCATCGACATCATCATCATCATCACCATCACCATCATCACCAACATCATCATCATCCCATCATCACCATCATCATCATCATCATCACCATCATCATCATCATCATCGTCACCATCATCATTCCCATCATCATCATCATCATCATCACCATCATCATCATCATTCCCATCATCATCATCAACACCATCATCATTCCCATCATTGCCATCATCATCATCATTCCCATCATCATCGCCATCATCATCATCTTTCCCATCATCATCATCATCATCCTCATCAGCATCACCATCATCACCATCACAATCATCATCCTTCCCATCATCATCACCATCATCATCAACACCATCATCATTCCCATCATCGCCATCATCATCATCATTCCCATCATCATCATCATCATCATCATCAGCATCATCATCATCATCATCATCATCATCAGCATCACCATCATCATCATCATCATCGTCATCATCATCATCATCATTCCCATCATCATCATCATCATTCCCATCATCATCATCACCATCACCATCATCATCATAATCATCACTATCATCATCATCCCCATCATCATCACCATCATCACCATCATCATCATACCCATCATCATCATCATCACCATCATCATCATTCCCATCATCATCACCATCATCACCATCATCATCATACCCATCATCATCATCATCACCATCATCATTGTCACCATCATTTTCATCACCATTATGATCATCATTCCCATCATCATCATCATCATCATCATCACCATCATCACCATCACCATCATCATCATCATCATCATCATCATCATCCTCATCATTCCCATCATCATCATCATTCCCATCATCATCATCACCATCATCACCATCATCATCATTCCCATCACCAACATCATCATCATCATCCCCATCATCACCATCATCATCATCACCATCATTATCCCATCATCATCATCATCATCACCATCAACATCATCACAATCATCATCACCATCATCATCATCATCATCATCACCACCATCATCATTTCCATCATCACCATCATCATCATTCCCATCATCATCATCATCATCACCATCATCATCCCATCATCATCATCATCATCACCATCACCATCATCACAATCATCATCATCATCATCACCATCACCATCACCATCATCATCATCATCATCATCACCATCACCATCATCATCATCATCATCATCATCATCATCATCACCATCATCATCATCACCATCATCATCATCATCATCATCATCATCTTCATCATCATCACCATCATCATCATCATCATTCCCATCATCATCATCATCATCATCACCATCATCATCACCATCATCATCATCATCATCAAAATCATCATCATCATCATCATCACCATCATCATCATCATCATCTTCATCATCATCACCATCATCATCATCACCATCATCATCATTCCCATCATCACCATCATCCCATCATCATCACCATCATCATCATCATCATTCCCATCATCATCATCATCACCCATCATCATCCTTCCCATCATCATCATCATCACCATCATCATCATCATCATTCCCATCATCATCATCATCACCATCATCATCATCATCATTCCCATCATCATCATCATTCCCATCATCATCATCATCATCACCATCATCATCATCATCATTCCCATCATCATCATCACCATCATCATCATCACCATCATCATCATCATCATTCCCATCATCATCATCACCATCATCATCATCATCATCATTCCCATCATCATCATCATCATCACCATCATCATCATCATCATCATCATTCCCATCATCATCATCACCATCATCATCATCACCATCATCATCATCCTCACCATCATCATCATCATCATTCCCATCATCATCATCATCATCATCATCATCATCATCATCACCATCATCATCATCATCATTCCCATCATCATCATTCCCATCATCATCATCATCATCATCACCATCATCATCATCATCATCATCATTCCCATCATCATCATCATTCCCATCATCATCATCACCATCATCATCATCACCATCATCATCATCATCACCATCATCATCACATCATTCCCATCATCATCATCATCATCACCATCATCATCATTCCCATCATCATCATCATCATCACCATCATCACCATTATGATCATCATTCCCATCATCATCATCATCATCACCACCATTCCCATCATCACCACCATCATCACCATCATCACCATCATCATCATCACCATCACCATCATCACCATCATCACCAGCATCATCATAGTCAATTTAAGCTACTTATCTTTCGCAATCAACATAGCTTCAGGTTGTATAATTTAACCAGTTATTCATTAAGGTCCTTTTGGTGTTTCTCTGACCAGACAAGATCCTTTAAGTGCTTTGTATTGATTGATTGGCTCTGTAAACCTATTCCTTCTGTAGTGCTATTGCTGATAGCTCAACCACTCTATTTCTCTATGTATCATCAGTTTTTATCCGATTTTGTTTAGTGGGCATTTTGTGATTCTCAATGTCCTGTTTGTTTTAGTTTTATCCTAGTTTCTGTCCCTGTTTGTCTTACTTGTATCCTATTTTCTGTCCTGTTTTGTTTAGAAAAAAATTATAAAATGAAGATAAATCCTACAAAATAAAAAGTGATTTCGCAAACTGTTCTTCCTGTTTACACAGTGTATTTTATAAATGTGAGTGAGGTCAATCTACTCTCTGTGTTTAACTGTGAGTGCTAGAACAGGGCACTCTACTCTCTGTGTTTAACTGTGAGTGCTAGAACAGGTCACTCTACTCTCTGTGTTTAACTGTGAGTGCTAGAACAGGTCACTCTTCTCTCTGTGTTTAACTGTGAGTGCTAGAACAGGTCACTCTACTCTCTGTGTTTAACTGTGAGTGCTAGAACAGGTCACTCTACTCTCTGTGTTTAACTGTGAGTGCTAGAACAGGTCACTCTACTCTCTGTGTTTAACTGTGAGTGCTAGAACAGGTCACTCTACTCTCTGTGTTTAACTGTGAGTGCTAGAACAGGTCACTCTACTCTCTGTGTTTAACTGTGAGTGCTAGAACAGGTCAATCTACTCTCTGTGTTTAACTGTGAGTGCTAGAACAGGTCAATCTACTCTCTGTGTTTAACTGTGAGTGCTAGAACAGGTCACTCTACTCTCTGTGTTTAACTGTGAGTGCTAGAACAGGTCACTCTACTCTCTGTGTTTAACTGTGAGTGCTAGAACAGGTCAATCTACTCTCTGTGTTTAACTGTATTTACTGTAAAGTGTCTACAGTCAAACTGCATCAACGTGGAGTGTAGTGCAGTGTATTTTCTCTGTCCAAACAACAGTGACATCATTCAGCTGTGAGGTATTCTGTGACGATGTCAAATATTCATCTCTGTGACTAATCTTGAATGATGTCAGATAGCAGAATGGATTTATAAGGGTATTGCTTCCTGACAAAGCCTTGTCTTTGGATCCTGTCTGAGTCACATGGTGAAAAATAGTGTTGTCTGTGCGTAAGGCACCTCTTAATTGTCCCCCCAAAAGGTAATCATAGACATTTTAAAAGGTAAAACCGGCCAAAACGTCGCTATGCCAGTCCTTCACGCTGTAATCTTAATTTTTTATTCACCAGAGACAATCATATAGTTCTATTTTTTTTATATGGATGATGTTAATAATGTTGAATATTTGACCTACACATTTAAATGTTTTTTGATGTATGACTTCTTAGCACTTATCCATGTAAATGAATCCCCAGAATCCCCTACTCCACTTCAGTGACTCACACTTCCCTTTCCCTTGTCCGTTGAACAGAGATGACTTTCTGGAACCTTCCTTGCCTGGTTTGCCATATATTAATTTTGTCCTTGAAGGGCCCCGCTTGGCTGCTTGAGCTGATTCATGTCCTGCCTCTCTCCTCCCTACACGTCATCAACACTCATCATCGAGAATCTCCTTGTAAATAATCCATGATAAATATGCAACACCTGTAAATCTTTGTCATTAGAGCTCTAGGATTTCATCTAGCGCTTCCCCCATTCCCATTTTGATAACGATCAGAGCTTATATGGAGCGATGAAAAAACAACATATTACATGGAAGTCAAAGGACCCACAAGACAAACTTTCAGGATTTTTTCAATTTCCTTTTTCCCCCTGCTCTGTCATTCGGGTCACTAAAAAAACTTTTGCTCTGGTCATTTGGACGTGTGCTTCCCAGATCAAATAGTAACTGATTGGAATCTCACTGCAAAGTAGGCCTGAGCCTGTCCTGCTAATGGATTTAATAGTTGATTTGACTGGAGAGGTGAATCAATCTTAAAGTATTGACTGCACTATCCTGACGGATTAGAAGGCCAAAGGGTCACCCTGTGAACCACTCTGTTTGCGCTTGTAAAGGTCCTTGGCTCTAAGCAGTTTAGCATATTGAATGAAAATTAACCTTTTCTCTTAAAGAGGGCCCGAGACAACCAAATCCTCTTTCATTTGTTAATTCATTCATTATCATAGGAGGTATGACAGGACTACTAACAATACTGCAAAAGTGGGATTGATGTTCACTTCACAAGACTCACTCCATATTAGAAAGCAAATTAAAGGTACGCTTAAAAGTGCCCTCCTCCTTACCAACAACCTTATATTATTGGCTTATGATGGGACATGACAGTTGAACCTGAAGCCCATGAGGCGTTTACAAGTGATATTCTTCGAGAATAATTAGATCTATAATATAGGTGTGTTCATGTTCGTGTACGTGATCAAATTGTCAAGTTATATAGCTACAATTTGATTAATGTTAAATGTTTTTTCATGATTGCTTACTAAAAAGCTGTTTTTTAAAGACCCTAAAAATATAATGTTTACCTTTTATATTTGTAAATGCATACCCACTGGGCAAAAACTAGTGGTTTCCATGTCATTACAACCCCCAAAATCTATGTTATGACATTGAATCAACATAGAAAACTGATTGGATTTGCGAAAACTCATTAATGTAAGGAGCGCAAAAATATAAGTCTCTTTTTCACCCAAATTTTTACCTAAATCCAATGACATGGTGATATTTTTTGTTGATTTCACGTTGAATTCATGTTAGTTGACAACTCAAACAAATGTAAATCAAAACTAGACGTTGAACTGATGTCTGGTCCTAGTGTGTCTCTATTTGTTCGCGCCGCAGCCCACCACTCATATTATATTTTGGCCCACCAAAACCCAAAGGTTTGTGCTCCCCTGGTCTATATCAACTTACCCATTATTGTAAATATCACAGAGGAAACTCACCTGTTATTGTAAATATCACAGAGGAAACTCACCTGTTATTGTAAATATCCCAGAGGAAACTCACCTGTTATTGTAAATATCACAGAGGAAACTCACAAATTCTTGTAAACATCACAGAGGAAACTCACCTGTTCTTGTAAATATCACAGAGGAAAGTCACCTGTTATTGTAAATATCCCAGAGGAAAGTCACCTGTTATTGTAAATATCCCAGAGGAAAGTCACCTGTTATTGTAAATATCCCAGAGGAAACTCACCTGTTATTGTAAATATCCCAGAGGAAACTCACCTGTTATTGTAAATATCACAGAGGAAACTCACATGCTGTTGTAAATATCCCAGAGGAAACTCACCTGTTATTGTAAATATCACAGAGGAAAATCACATGCTGTTGTAAATATCACAGAGGAAACTCACCTGTTCTTGTACATATCACAGAGGAAAATCACATGCTGTTGTAAATATCACAGAGTAAAGTCACGTGTTATTGTAAATACCACAGAGAATCATCTGTTCTGTCTTCGTCAGTGTTTTCCATTGTTAACACCTTCAAAGACATTGCTAGCAACAAGGAATAATATTGACGTGGTGAACATGTTGACGATGGTCTTGCTCAGCAGATAAGAGGCCATCAATATAGCGAACAACTTCTACAGTAGCCAGCCAGAGAACCGACCAATCAATGCTCCATTACAAATCACAGCACCAACCAAGTGAAATGTAGATTCTGCAAATTCATGTGTGAGTTTGTAAACATTAAATATTGTGACGATAAACACTCACACCTACACTGCATGCCACCTTGAGACAAATGCTTCTTTCCATCGTTTTGAATTAAGATTCCAACCTCTTAATTCATCTAGGCCTCCAGATTCCAGTCAAAGAAATTAGCAGTAAGACTTCTGGTAGTGTCATTAAGGGCTCGTTATGACCCTGCAAGGACAATTTACACACTCTAATCCTAATATTAATGTGGCTCTGATCAATTACACGCATTACCTAGGCAACTGATTGGGATGTGGTCGACAGTCCTCCTGACGAGGTAGCAGCTGCACATGGCAACTGGGCAGACAATGCCCCCCCACCTCACCACCTCAATGCCCCCCCACCTCAATGCCCCCCACCTCAATGCCCCCCCACCTCGATGCCCCCCACCTCAATGCCCCCCACCTCAATGCCCCCCACCTTAATGCCCCCCCACCTCAATGCCCCCCACCTCACCACCTCAATGCCCCCCACCTCAATGCCCCCCACCTCAATGCCCCCCACCTCAATGCCCCCCACCTCACCACCTCAATGCCCCCCACCTCAATGCCCCCCACCTCACCACCTCAATGCCCCCCACCTCAATGCCTCCCACCTCAATGCCCCCCACCTCAATGCCTCCAACCTCAATGCCCCCCACCTCAATGCCCCCCACCTCAATGCCTCCCACCTCACCACGTAAATGCCCCCCACCTCAATGCCCCCCACCTCAATGCCCCCCACCTCACCACCTCAATGCCCCCCACCTCAATGCCTCCCACCTCAATGCCCCCACCTCAATGCCCCCCACCTCAATGCCCCCCCCACCTCAATGCCCCCCACCTCAATGCCTCCCACCTCACCACGTCAATGCCCCCCACCTCAATGCCCCCCACGTCAATGCCCCCCACCTCACCACCTCAATGCCCCCCACCTCAATGCCTCCCACCTCAATGCCCCCACCTCAATGCCCCCCACCTCAATGCCCCCCCACCTCGATGCCCCCCACCTCAATGCCTCCCACCTCAATGCCCCCCACCTTAATGCCCCCCACCCTCAATGCCCCCCACCTCACCACCTCAATGCCCCCCACCTCAATGCCCCCCACCTCAATGCCCCCCACCTCACCACCTCAATGCCTCCCACCTCAATGCCCCCCACCTCAATGCCTCCCACCTCAATGCCCCCCATCTCAATGCCTCCCACCTCAATGCCTCCCACCTCAATGCCCCCCACCTCAATGCCCCCCCACCTCACCACCTCAATGCCCCCCACCTCAATGCCTCCCACCTCAATGCCCCCCACCTCAATGCCCCCCACCTCAATGCCTCCCACCTCAATGCCTCCCACCTCAATGCCCCCCACCTCAATGCCCCCACCTCAATGCCTCCCACCTCAATGCCTCCCACCTCAATGCCCCCCACCTCAATGCCTCCCACCTCAAATGCCCCCCCCATCTCAATGCCTCCCACCTCAATGCCTCCCACCTCAATGCCCCCCAAGTCAATGCCTCCCACCTCAATGCCCCCCACCTCAATGCCCCCCACCTCAATGCCTCCCACCTCACCACGTCAATAGCCCCCCCACCTCAATGCCCCCCACCTCAATGCCCCCCCACCTCACCACCTCAATGCCCCCCACCTCAATGCCTCCCACCTCAATGCCCCCACCTCAATGCCCCCCACCTCAATGCCCCCCCCACCTCGATGCCCCCCACCTCAATGCCTCCCACCTCAATGCCCCCCACCTTAATGCCCCCCACCTCAATGCCCCCCACCTCACCACCTCAATGCCCCCCACCTCAATGCCCCCCACCTCAATGCCCCCCCACCTCACCACCTCAATGCCTCCCACCTCAATGCCCCCCACCTCAATGCCTCCCACCTCAATGCCCCCCATCTCAATGCCTCCCACCTCAATGCCTCCCACCTCAATGCCCCCCACCTCAATGCCTCCCACCTCAATGCCTCCAACCTCAATGCCCCCCACCTCAATGCCCCCCACCTCAATGCCCCCCACCTCAATGCCTCCCACCTCACCACGTAAATGCCCCCCCACCTCAATGCCCCCCACCTCAATGCCTCCCACCCTCACCACCTCAATGCCCCCCACCTCAATGCCTCCCACCTCAATGCCCCCACCTCAATGCCCCCCCACCTCAATGCCCCCCCCCACCTCAATGCCCCCCACCTCAATGCCTCCCACCTCACCACGTCAATGCCCCCCACCTCAATGCCCCCCACGTCAATGCCCCCACCTCACCACCTCAATGCCCCCCACCTCAATGCCTCCCACCTCAATGCCCCCACCTCAATGCCCCCCACCCTCAATGCCCCCCCAACTCGATGCCCCCCACCTCAATGCCTCCCACCTCAATGCCCCCCACCTTAATGCCCCCCCACCTCAATGCCCCCCACCTCACCACCTCAATGCCCCCCACCTCAATGCCCCCCACCTCAATGCCCCCCACCTCACCACCTCAATGCCTCCCACCTCAATGCCCCCCACCTCAATGCCTCCCACCTCAATGCCCCCCATCTCAATGCCTCCCACCTCAATGCCTCCCACCTCAATGCCCCCCACCTCACCACCTCAATGCCCCCCACCTCAATGCCTCCCACCTCAATGCCCCCCATCTCAATGCCCCCCACCTCAATGCCTCCCACCTCAATGCCTCCCACCTCAATGCCCCCCACCTCAATGCCCCCCACCTCAATGCCTCCCACCTCAATGCCTCCCACCTCAATGCCCCCCACCTCAATGCCTCCCACCTCAATGCCCCCCATCTCAATGCCTCCCACCTCAATGCCTCCCACCTCAATGCCCCCCACCTCAATGCCTCCCACCTCAATGCCCCCCATCTCAATGCCTCCCACCTCAATGCCTCCCACCTCAATGCCCCCCATCTCAATGCCTCCCACCTCAATGCCTCCCACCTCAATGCCCCCCACCTCAATGCCTCCCACCTCAATGCCCCCCACCTCAATGCCCCCAACCTCAATGCCCCCCACCTCAATGCCTCCCACCTCAATGCCTCCCACCTCAATGCCCCCCACCTCAATGCCCCCCACCTCAATGCCTCCCACCTCAATGCCTCCCACCTCAATGCCCCCCATCTCAATGCCTCCCACCTCAATGCCTCCCACCTCAATGCCCCCCACCTCAATGCCTCCCACCTCAATGCCCCCCACCTCAATGCCCCCCCACCTCAATGCCTCCCACCTCACCACGTCAATGCCCCCCACCTCAATGCCCCCCACCTCAATAACCCCCACCTCAATGCCCCCCACCTCACCACCTCAATGCCCCCCACCTCAATGCCTCCCACCTCAATGCCCCCACCTCAATGCCCCCCACCTCAATGCCCCCCCCACCTCGATGCCCCCCACCTCAATGCCTCCCACCTCAATGCCCCCCACCTTAATGCCCCCCACCTCAATGCCCCCCACCTCACCACCTCAATGCCCCCCACCTCAATGCCCCCCACCTCAATGCCCCCCACCTCACCACCTCAATGCCTCCCACCTCAATGCCCCCCACCTCAATGCCTCCCACCTCAATGCCCCCCATCTCAATGCCTCCCACCTCAATGCCTCCCACCTCAATGCCCCCCACCTCAATGCCCCCCACCTCACCACCTCAATGCCCCCCACCTCAATGCCTCCCACCTCAATGCCCCCCATCTCAATGCCCCCCACCTCAATGCCTCCCACCTCAATGCCTCCCACCTCAATGCCCCCCACCTCAATGCCCCCCACCTCAATGCCTCCCACCTCAATGCCTCCCACCTCAATGCCCCCCACCTCAATGCCTCCCACCTCAATGCCCCCCATCTCAATGCCTCCCACCTCAATGCCTCCCACCTCAATGCCCCCCACCTCAATGCTTCCCACCTCAATGCCCCCCACCTCAATGCCCCCCACCTCAATGCCCCCCACCTCACCACGTCAATGCCCCCCACCTCAATGCCCCCCACCTCACCACGTCAATGCCCCCCACCTCAATGCCCCTCACCTCAATGCCCCCCACCTCAATGCCCCCCCACCTCAATGCCCCCCACCTCAATGCCCCCCCACCTCAATGCCCCCCACCTCAATGCCTCCCACCTCAATGCCTCCCACCTCAATGCCCCCCACCTCAATGCCCCCCACCTCACCACCTCAATGCCCCCCACCTCAATGCCCCCCCACCTCAATTCCCCCCCACCTCAATGCCCCCCAACTAAATTTCCCCCCACCTCACCACCTCAATGCCCCCCACCTCAATGCCCCCCCACCTCACCACCTCAATGCCCCCCCACCTCACCACCTCAATGCCCCCCCACCTCACCACCTCAATGCCCCCCACCTCACCACCTCAATGCCCCCCACCTCACCACCTCAATGCCCCCCCACCTCACCACCTCAATGCCCCCCACCTCACCACCTCAATGCCCCCCACCTCGATGCCCCACCTCAATGAGGGAGGTGAGTGCTGAGGTGAGGGAGGTGAGTGCTGAGGAAAGGTGAGTGCTGAGGTGTCGGAGGTGAGTGTTAACTTGAGGTGAGTGCTGAGGTGTCAGAGGTGAGTGCTAAGTTGAGGTGAGTGCTAAGTTGAGGTGAGTGCTGAGGTGAAGTAGGTGAGTGCTAAGTTGAGGTGAGTGCTGAGGTGAGGAAGGTGAGTGTTAACTTGAGGTGAGTGCTGAGGTGTCAGAGGTGAGTGCTAAGTTGAGGTGAGTGCTGAGGTGTCAGAGGTGAGTGCTAAGTTGAGGTGAGTGCTGAGGTGAGGTAGGTGAGTGAGTGCTAAGTTGAGGTGAGTGCTGAGGTGAGGAAGGTGAGTGTTAAATTGAGGTGAGTGCTGAGGTGTCGGAGGTGAGTGTTAACTTGAGGTGAGTGCTGAGGTGTCAGAGGTGAGTGCTAAGTTGATGTGAGTGCTGAGGTGACGGAGGTGAGTGCTAAGTTGAGGTGAGTGCTGAGGTGAGGGAGGTGAGTGTTAAGTTGAGGTGAGTGCTGAGGTGAGGGAGGTGAGTGTTAAATTGAGGTGAGTGCTGAGGTGAGGGAGGTGAGTGCTAAGTTGAGGTGAGTGCTGAGGTGAGGGAGGTGAGTGCTAAGTTGAGGTGAGTGTTGAGGTGAGTGCTGAGGTGAGGGAGGTGAGTGCTAAGTTGAGGTGAGTGCTGAGGTGAGGGAGGTGAGTGTTAAGTTGAGGTGAGTGCTGAGGTGAGGGAGGTGAGTGCTAAGTTGAGGTGAGTGTTGAGGTGAGGGAGGTGAGTGCTAAGTTGAGGTGAGTGCTGAGGTGAGGGAGGTGAGTGCTAAGTTGAGGTGAGTGCTGAGGTGAGGGAGGTCAGTGCTAAGTTGAGGTGAGTGCTGAGGTGAGGGAGGTGAGTGCTAAGGTGAGGTGAGTGCTGAGGTGAGGGAGGTGAGTGCTAAGTTGAGGTGAGTGCTGCTCATGATCATCTTGTCTAGTTGGCTCATTTATTAGAACATTTTGCCATGCTATCTAGTTTACCAAGTGGATTATTTTGCTCTTCACTCGCAGTCGCTTAGTAACCCAGGCCTACTCCCTACCAAAAGCCTGTGAATTCACTGACTTGTCTGATAATCAATCAATGTGATTTTCTTTCACTGACTCTCCGTCTGACAGCGGAGGCTGCTGAGGGGGAGGACAGCTCATAATAATGGCTGGAGCAGACAAAATGGAATGGCATCAAACACATGGAAACCATGGAAACCATGTGTTTGATGTATTTGATAGCATTCCACTTTTTCCGCTCCAGCCATTACTACAAGCCGATCCTCCCTAATTTAGGTGCCAACAACCTCCTGTGCCGTCTGTATAGGCGATTTGGTTAAACGGTTTCTGGCTCGGTAAATACGTGGAGGTGGTATAGCTCATCTATTCGTTTGTTCATCTATCAATGCTAAGAAATATTTAGCATGCTATAATGTAATCTACATCAAGAGTAGGCCTATTGTTCAGCTCCATCACATATAGACAACTCCAAAAGCCCGCGGGGGTTGTGAAATATGAACGATGATTTGCACGCTTTTGAAAATAGCATTGCTATTATTTTCTATCAGCGTCATAATGAAAATACTCTCAATTGAAGAACCTACGTCCGCTCACAAAGTGGAGTATGGGTGGGAAGGAGACGGACCACAAAACCACGGGCTTGGCTTCTTGTTTCAACATATCACTTTCTTATACGACCGCTGTCCCATGTTCCCGTGACATGGGAAAATTACTATTTATATTTTATTCTGTATATTCTTACTATAAAATATATGCGTGTTGACTTTGATCTGAGTAGGAGTGTCTTATCTGTTTAATGAACAAAATAGCAAACTATTAATTTAACTCTTTTGGACATAATTAAACTCAAAATATGTAATTATATTGTTTTGAAAATACATTTTATTGGTCTTATAATTCAGCAATAGGCCCGAGGGTGTGTGTTATATAGCCAATATACCACGGCTAAGGGCTGTGTCCAGGCACTCCACGTTGCGTCGTGCCTGGACACAGCCCTTAGCCGTGGTATATTGGCCATATATCACAAACCCCCGAGGTGCCTTATTGCTATTATAAACTGGTTACCAACCTAATTAGAGCAGTAAAAAAATAATGTTTGGTCATACCTGTGGTATACGGTCTGATATACCATGGCTTTCAGCCAATCAGCATTCAGGGCTCGAACCACCCAGTTTTTAATGTTTCTTGGGACCTGCCTAAACTAATTAATAATACATTTATTTTTGATGGTGTATATTCAAGGGATTTATTAAAATAGACGGCCACCTACATCTGCGTACCACCACTACCACTCGTCGCACGGGAGGTATAAAGGCTTTTAGCAGGCAAGAATGTTGTAAAAAGGGACCTGTTTGTAAGGGGGGCATATAAACATTGCCCAGGTTTTTTTTTTTACAGACAAATTACCATAAAACCTAGGTGAAAGCAGTAACAAACAGACACATGTCCCCACCTCCACTCATGTGTGAATGACCGCACACATTCATGCACACACACACACATACCCGCACACACACACATACACACTTACTCACCTCCTCAGACACACACACACACACACACACACACACACTTACTCACCTCCTCAGACACACACACACACACACACACACACACACACACACACATACACACTTACTCACCTCCTCACACACACACACACACACACACACACACACACACACGCACACACACACACACACACACACACACACACACACACACACACACACACACACACACACACACACACACACACACACACACTTACTCACCTCCTCAGACACACACACACACACATACACACACCTCCTCAGACACACACACCTCCAGACCCGTCCACACACACTCCAGCCAGTGTTGACGCTGTTGTACCAATGTCAAATTAATTAGCTCTGAATAACATCCGCAGTCATTATTTTGTGTTCCCCCCCCCAAAAAAAAAAACGGGTGTTTTTTTTCTCTCCCAGGGTCCTCTATGCACATTTGAGCTGACGAGGGCGATGGTTAGGACTTAATTAGGACCCTCAGTTTCAATTTCAGCCACTTCTGGATGACAGCTGCTCCAAGGTTACCAGCTGAATTGTGGAGTGAAGATGAGGGAATGCGGCTTATGGATACAATATACATATAAATGCTGTCCTTGGTGTACCAACACCAAACACTCAATCAAATGGGTGATAAGCATAACGGGCTAGGATACATTCTACCGCTAAATAAAAATGGAGGACTAGGGCACAAACTGGTTGAATCAACGTTGTTTCAACGCAGTAGCGAAGCGTGGGTAAAATCACTGGGAATTACAACCATATTACAACCTACGTGTTGTGATAATTGCGTTATTTGCTCTAATTCATATGCCTTGCCACCGCGATATATAGGCCTAAGGCCGGAGACAATAAAAAGACACAGTGGCAGAATAAATTCAACCACACCTTTGTTTCATCACAGAACCGCATAGCAACCTCTGTCCAGTGAAGTCCACAAAGCATATTGCATGTACAGTAACAGACAGTTACATGACCTACAGCATGGTCAAGCAAGTTAATGTTTCCCACATTTTCGGACCACTGAACAACTATTGATTTAGAACCACTGACTGAGAGTTACCGCAAGTCGCAAAGAAAACAGGAGCTGCCTCCACTATTCCAGCACCATTTCAACATCATCAGATCACCTCTGCTTAGTCTAATACAGTGACAACTAAAAGATACCAAAAACATTTTACACCAATAATGTAAGCTAAATATGATGTTGCTGTGTGTGTGTGTGTGTGTGTGTGTGTGTGTGTGTGTGTGTGTGTGTGTGTGTGTGTGTGTGTGTGTGTGTGTGTGTGTTCGTGCAAGTAGAAAACATGTTGACTCACCCTGCTTGTAGAGAAATGTCATCCTCCTCTCTTTCATGTTGACAAAACAGTCTGTCACTCTGTCATACAGTACACACTTTTATTTATTGTTGTCCTAGGCAACCTGGCTAAAATGTTTGCTAGCCTAGCTTCCATTCATGGGCAACATTAGCTCGCTAACATTAGCCTTCTATATCTAGCTACATATTGAACTTCCATCCTCTCAGGCCAGTGGCACAACAATGTATGAATTAATGGTTGGATCAGAATCCCCATTATAATCATTGGCCAGTACGAAGAATTAAGTAAAACCACAAGTCCAAATCCCTACCTCCATCCATGGCTAATTAAGAAAGGGACAATTTTAGCTGGCTGGCTAGCTAGCCACTGGAGGACAAAAACACAACGAGATAAAACAATTAAAGTTTTTCTGTCAATGATGTATGCTCAATGGGATTTAATAGGAGTGAAGCCAAATCCAAGCAGGCTTCTCTTGTCTTCAATGCTACTGGCGGCAAAAATGTCATACTCATTTGGACCAGACAGCATCAGATAGATGGTCTACATGTAGAGAGACAGAGGGGCGCTGTTTTGCTCACTCGGATGCTTTCTCCTGTGAGTTACATATAGCTTCTTGAGAATTGAAGGAAAGTTATAAGATACAGAGAGACAAAAGATACACGTTTTCTTTTTCTTTTTGGTCCATTTATTGGGGAAGCCTGGCTTCCCTTAGCATCCATGATTACACGCCACTGTTTCAACGTAATTTGTCAACACATTGTGATGTGGAATCTATATGGAAAATACATTGGATTTGCTAAATGTCATTTATGGCCATGGGACTAACAGTAACTCTATTGTTAGGATACTCATGGCCACTCCTGACAGGTGAGGTGGGGGTTATGAATACACAACAGACCAGACCATGACAATAGGCCTAACCCAGGGGGTTCCTGGGACCATGTATTTCATTTTAATAGGCCTACTCCAGGGGGTTCCTAGGACCTTGTATTTCATGCTAATAAGCCTACCCCAGGGGGTTCCTAGGACCTTGTATTTCATGCTAATAAGCCTACTCCAGGGGGTTCCTAGGACCTTGTATTTCATGCTAATAAGCCTACCCCAGGGGGTTCCTAGGACCTTGTATTTCATGCTAATAAGCCTACTCCAGGGGGTTCCTAGGACCTTGTATTTCATGCTAATAAGCCTACTCCAGGGGGTTCCTAGAACCTTGTATTTCATGCTAATAAGCCTACTCCAGGGGGTTCCTAGGACCTTGTATTTCATGCTAATAAGCCTACTCCAGAGGGTTCCTGGAACCATGTTGTCACGTCCTGACCAGCAGAGGGAGTAATTGTATTAGTTTTGGTCAGGACGTGGCAGAGGGTTTGTGTTTTGTATGTATTTCTACGTTCTGTCTAGTTTAGTTTTTCTATGTTTAAGTTTGGGTGTTGGACTCTCAATTGGAGGCAGGTGTTTCTAGTTGCCTCTGATTGAGAGTCCTATATATAGGTGTGTGTTTGGTTTGGGTTTTTGTGGGTAGTTGTATTTGCACTGCTGTTTGTCTAGCCTGCAAATCTGTTAGCTGTCGTTCTATTTCTTGTTTTTCCCGTTACTCACTTTAAATAATAAATTAAAGTATGAGTATTCCGGTACCCGCTGCGCCTTGGTCTCATCTCTTCGACACTTGTGACACATGTATTTGATGCTAATAGGCCTACAGTGGCTTGTGAAAGTATGCACCCCCCTTGGCATTTTTCCTATTTTGTTTCCTTACAACCTGCAATTAAAACTGATTTCCTAATTGCAGGTTGTGCCTACCACTTTGAAGGTGCAAAACATTTTTTATTGTGAAACAAACAAGAAATAATAATAAAAAACATAAAACTTGAGTGTGAATAACTCTTCCCCCCCCCCCCCCAAAAAAAGTCAATACTTTGTAGAGCCACCTTTAGCAGCAATTACAGCTGCAAGTCTCTTGGGGTATGTCTCTATTAGCTTGGCACATCTAGCCACTGGGATTGTTGCCCATTCTTCAAGGCAAAACTGCTCCAGCTCCTTCAAGTTAGATGGCTTCCGCTGGTGTACAGCAATCTTTAAGTCATACCACAGATTGAGGTCTGGGCTTTGACTAGGCCATTCGAAAACATTTAAATGTTTCCCCTTAAACCACTCGAGTGCTGCTTTAGCAGTATGCTTAGGGTCATTGTCCTGCTGGAAGGTGAACCTCTGTCCCAGTCTCAAATCTCTGGAAGACTGAATCAGGTTTCCCTCAAGAATTTCACTGTTTTTAACGCCATCCATCATTCCTTCAATTCTGACCAGTTTCCCAGTCCCTGTCGATGAAAAACATCCCCACATTATGATGCTGCCACCACCATGCTTCACTGTGGGGATGTTGTTCTCGGGGTGATGAGAGGTGTTGGGTTTGCACCAGACATAGCATTTTCCTTGATGGCCAAAAAGCTCAATTCTCATCTCATCTGACCAGAGTACCTTCTTCCATATGTTTGGGGAGTCTCTCACAAGCCTTTTGGTGAACACCAAACGTGTTTGCTTATTTTTTTCTTTAAGCAATGGCTTTTTTCTGGCCACACTTCTGTAAAGCCAGCTCTGTGGAATGTACAGCTTAAAGTGGTCCTATAGACAGATACTCCAATCTTCACTGTGGAGCTTTGCAGCTCCTTCAGGGTTATCTTTGGTCTCTTTGTTGCCTCTCTGATTAATGCCCTCCTTGCTTGGTCTAAGAGTTTTGATGGGCGGCCCTCTCTTGGCAGGTTTGTTGTGGTGCCATATTCTTTCAATTTTTTAATAACGGATCTAATGGTGCTCCGTGGGATGTTCAAAGTTTCTGATATTTTTTTATAACCCAACCCTGATCTGTACTTCTCCACAACTTTGTCCCTGACCTGTTTGGAGAGCTCCTTGGTCTTTATGGTGCCGCTTGCTTGGTGGTGTTGAAGACACTGGGGCCTTTCAGAACAGGTGTATATATACTGAGATCATGTGACAGATCATGTGACACTTAGATTGCACACAGGTGGACTTTATTTAACTAATTATGTGACTTGGTTGCACCAGATCTTATTTAGGGGCTTCATCGCAAAGGGGGTGAATACATATGCACACACCACTTTTCTGTTTAAAATTGTGTTGAATTTTTTTAAACAAGTTTTTTTTTTTAATTTTACTTCACCAATTTGGACAATTTTGTGTATGTCCATTACATGAAATCCAAATAAAAATCCATTCAAATTGCAGGTTGTAATGCAACAAAATAGGAAAAACGCCAAGGGGATGAATACTTCTGCGAGGCACCATACCCCAGGGGTTTCCTGGGACCTTGTATTTCATGCTAATAAGCCTACTCCAGAGGGTTCCTGGGGCCATGCATTTCACACAAGGCTATAAAGTTGTTAAAAGCATAAAATCTTCTCATGCAAATAAACTATTGCTAGCCAACACATCAGAAATAGTAGATTATGATTATGAAAAAAAGCAAGTAGACAAGATACTAAGTAATTAAAATGCAACAACACTTTTTATTCTGTGTCAAAATGTTGCTGTCTACTACAATGTAAGATGACACAATTACTGTCTATTGCAATGTAAGATGACACAATTACTGTCTATTGCAATGTAAGATGACACAATTACTGTCTATTGCAATGTAAGATGACACAATTACTGCCTATCTCCTCATCCCCTTTGTCATAACGACAGGGCACATATGCTAACCGGTAGAGCGCCTAGGCTATGTTTACACGACATGTTGCAATGGATACAACAGAATCAGATCCACTCTAACTGCTCATTAGACTACGTACCTCTGCACGCTGGCTTTGACACTTAAAAACGCCTCTGCATTTTGGCACGGCACCAGATCCAGTCCTTGGGAACACTGAAGAACAGCTGTGTCTTTGACTTTTATTTAGTGTTTTTTTCACCATCATTTTCTGATTGTATATATATATTTTGTAGTCATCGTCGATGAAGTGCTTAGGCTACAATGCACGTGTGGATTTGGCTGTAGGAGTGTTTACATAGTATTTACTGTTTTATGGCTACTAGCCATCTTCTGCATTTGTTCATATCTTTCAATGGAAAACAGTGACATTTTGTGCCTTCTTCCCTAGATTACGGGCAGCCAGGGACCAAACACAAGCTTTCTCTTGCTGCCATCTCTTCTGATTTCCTCTTTTCAGAACTAACTTTAGGCTACCTGTGATAAATCTTTCAACTTATGCGCCAGCCCCCCCCCCAATAAAACTTGCATCTGTGACATCAAGCTCCAAATAAGGGCATACTGTACCTTCAGAGGGTATTCATATGCCTCCCGAGTGGCGCAGCGGTCTAAGGCACTGCAGTGTTGCGGCGTCATTACAGTCAGGGGTTTGATCCCATGCTGTGTCATAACTGGCCGTGACCGGAGTCTCATAGGGTGGCACACAATAGGCCCAGCGTCGTCCGGGTTAGGTGAGGGTTTGGCCAGGGGGGTTTAACTTGGCTCATCGCGCTGTAGTGACTCCTTGTGTTGGGCCGGGTGCCTGCGGGCTGTCTTCGGTTGTCAGTTGGATAGTGTTTCCTCCGACACATTGGTGCGGCTGGCTTCCGGGTTAAGCGGGCGGGTGTTAAGAAGCGCGTTTTGGCGGGTCATGTTTTCGGAGGAAGCATGCCTCTCCCGAGCCTGTTGTAGCGATGAGACAAGATCGTAATTGGGGAGAAAAAGGGGGTTAAAAAATGCATTTAAAAAATATATAAGTATTCATACCTCTTGAAAAATTCCACATTTTGTGTTACAGTGTCAGGTGTGTCGTAGAAAGTGGACCAAGGCGCAGCGGGTATTGTGCTCATCTTCTTTTATTTATATAAGTGAACACTTAAACAAAATAAATTGACGTCAACCAACAGTTTCGTAAGGACACAGGGACTATACGAAAAACAACTACCCACAAACACAAGAGAAAATAAACCCACTTAAATATGGCCTCCAATAGAGACAACAACCACCAGCTGCCTCTAATTGGAGGTCATTGACAAAACTAACATAGAAATTGAAAAGCTAGAAAACCCACATAGAAATAGAAAACATAGAACATACACCAAAAACCCCGAAACACACAAAACAAACACCCACTGCCACGCCCTGACCAAACTACAATAACAAATAACCCCTTTTACTGGTCAGGGCGTGACATACAGCCTGAATTCAAAGTGGATTATATAGATTTTTATCTGCACACAAGACTGACAAAGCGAAAACACGTTTTTAGACATTTTTGCTAATTTATTGAAAATTAAATGCACAAATATCTAATTTAAGTCAGATCTGTAACTCGGCCACTCAGAAACAGTCTTCTTGGTAAGCAACTCCAGCGTAGATTTGGCCTTGTGTTTTAGGTTATTGTCCTGCTGAAAGGTGAATGAATCTCCCAGTGTCATGTGGAAAGCCAACTGAACCAAGTTTTGGTGTAGGATTTTGCCTGTGCTTAGCTCTATTCAGTTTCTACTTTATCCTGAAAAACTCCCCACTCCTTAATAATTACAAACACACCCATAACATGATGCAGCCACCACTATGCTTGAAATTTGCCCCAAACATAACACTTTGTATTCAGGTCATGAAGTTCATTTCTTTGCTACAGTATTTTGCAATATTTCCTTTGTGCCTTATTAATGCATGTTTTGTAATATTTGGACAGGCTTCCTTCTTTTCACTCTGTCAATTAGGTTAGTATTGTGGAGTAACTACAATGTTGTTGATCCATCCTCACTTTTCTTCTATCACACCCATTAAACTCTGTAACTATTTTAAAGTCACCATTGGCCTCATGGTGAAATCCCTGAGCGATTTCCTTTAGTGTGGACACCTGTATCTTTGTAGTGACTGGGTGTTTCAATACACCATACAAAGTGAAATTCATAACTTCACCGTGCTCAAAGGGATATTCAATGTCTGCTTGAAAAAGAAGTACCCATCTACCATTAGGTGCCCTTCTTTACGAGGCATTGAACAACCTTCCTGGTCCTTGTGGTTGAATCTGTGTTTGTAATTCACTGCTCGACTGAGGGACAGATCATTTCATGTGTGAGGGTACAGAGATGAGGTAGTCATAAAAAATTATGTAAAACACTATTATTGCACACAGAGGGAGTCTATGCAATTTATTATGTGACTTGCTAAGCACATTTTTACTCCTGAACGTATTCAGGCTTGACATAACAAAGGGGTTGAATAATTACTGACTCAAGACATTTCAGCTTTTAATGTTTAATTAACATGTAAAAAAAAAGAATTCTAAACATGATTCTACTTTGAAGTTATGGATATTGTGTTTAGGCCAGTGACCAAACATATCAATCTCCTTTAAATGTTGATATGTGTTTGAGTTGTCAACCTAACACAATTCGGTATGACTTTTGTAATAAAGTAAATAGCCTACAAGTAAGGCTATCTTAGAAATTAATGTTGCAGTTTTTATTCAGCATTAAAATTAGTAACTAACAAGGTAAATACAGTAAATGAAAAGAAATACTCCAAAATATATACTTAAACTATTATCATTGTCCGCAAAACTAACTACAATAAAATAAAAAACATCACATTTTTTTGTTTGTTTGTTTTATTTATTAATAAATGTTTACTTTGGTCAAAAATCGAATGTGGTTTTCAAGCTTGTTTTTCTAATGGGGTTTTCGAGTTTCTGAATCTGGCGGTTAAATGCTGCCAGTAGATGGCAATGTTTCAAATAAACCTAGCTGGTACATCACTATCACTAGCTGCCAGTAGCTAAGAGGGAAGAAATCAGAGGGTGATCGCAGAGCATGAGCGTGAACCATAGGCGTGAACAATTGTGGCAGCAAACCGAGCACCAGCAGCATCCTGTACGTGATTATTTTGAGTACATTGCTGGAAAGGACAAAAGCAAACGTACTGTAGTGTCAGTAGATGTGTGGAACAGAGATGAAAGGAAAAACCCCAACAAACCTCAAAGTTCATCTGAACAGCGCCCACAAAGAATTTCAGGATAAAGGGGAGCCATTTTTTGGAGGGGGGAATTCTGTCAGGATTCGACTCATGGTATCATATGAACACACAAGACGTGGAAAATGTGTAGAAATGCAGGAAAGGAGCTTTAAAACTGCAAATGTTTCTCTCTGCCAACAAGAAGGGTGTGAACAGTCTAAACAGTTTGGGGTCGCATGGGTTGAAATGTGGGGGTTTGTTACTACTACTAAATGACAATATCCATCTGTACCTTTGCCACAGGGGATGTTTGTGTGACCAGACCATCTTGAGTCCCTCTGCTATAGGTCTACAACACATACATGTCTCCAAGCCTCCTGTGCTTAAGGCTACTTTCTGTCCCTAACACTACAACTTAAACTGAAACTAAATTATATAAAAACAAAATATACTGCTCAAAAAAATAAAGGGAACACTAAAATAACACATCCTAGATCTGAATGAATGAAATAATCTTATTAAATACTTTTTTCTTTACATATTTGAATGTGCTGACAACAAAATCACACAAAAATAATCAATGGAAATCCAATTTATCAACCCATGGAGGTCTGGATTTGGAGTCACACTCCAAATTAAAGTGGAAAACCACACTGCAGGCTGATCCAACTTTGATGTAATGTCCTTAAAACAAGTCAAAATGAGGCTCAGTAGTGTGTGTGGCCTCCACATGCCTGTATGACCTCCCTACAACGCCTGGGCATGCTCCTGATGAGGTGGCGGATGGTCTCCTCTTGGTGTTCTCTGGCAAATGCCAAACGTCCTGCACGGTGTTGGGCTGTAAGCACAACCCCCACCTGTGGACGTCGGGCCCTCATACCACCCTCATGGAGTCTGTTTCTGACCGTTTGAGCAGACACATGCACATTCGTGGCCTGCTGGAGGTCCTTTTGCAGGGCTCTGGCAGTGCTCCTCCTGCTCCTCCTTGCACAAAGGCGGAGGTAGCGGTCCTGCTGCTGGGTTGTTGCCCTCATACGGCCTCCTCCATGTCTCCTGATGTACTGGCCTGTCTCCTGGTAGCGCCTCCATGCTCTGGACACTACGCTGACAGACACAGCAAACCTTCTTGCCACAGCTCGCATTGATGTGCCATCCTGGATGAGCTGCACTACCTGAGCCACTTGTGTGGGTTGTAGACTCCGTCTCATGCTACCACTAGAGTGAAAGCACCGCCAGCATTCAAAAGTGACCAAAACTTCAGCCAGGAAGCATAGGAATTTCACAGAAGTGTGATTGACTTGGAGTTACATTGTGTTGTTGAAGTGTTCCCTTTATTTTTTTGAGCAGTGTATAAATGTTTTTATCAAACTGAAACTGAATTAAAACCAGTAAATCAAGTCTGAAAACTTACTGAAACTAAACTGAATTTCAAATAAAACTAAAAACACATAGAAAATCACAAAACTATAATAACCTCGGTAACTCACAAAACTATAATAACCTCGGTAACTCACAAAACTATAATAACCTCGGTAACTCACAAAACTATTATAACCTTGGTAACTCACAAAACTATAATAACCTTGGTAACTCACAAAACTATTATAACCTTGGTAACTCACAAAACTATAATAACCTTGGTAACTCACAAAACTATAATAACCTTGGTAACTCACAAAACTATAATAACCTCGGTAACTCACAAAACAATAATAACCTTGGTAACTCACAAAACAATAATAACCTCGGTAACTGATCAATGGCCACATTTTGAGGTTACAATAAACATTTTACAATGTAATCATAGAAAGTGTGCATGTTCAAGATAGCATGCAAAGGTTGTAGATTACATTTAATTGACATTTTAGTCAATTAGCAGACGCTCTTATCCAGAGCGACGTACAGTAGTGAATGCATACATTTCATACATTACATGCATTTTTTTTTTTTTGTACTGGCCCCCCGTGGGAATCGAACCCACAACCCTGGCATTGCAAACACCATGCTCTACCAACTGAGCCACAGGCACAGACATCTTTGCAGAATCTCAAACAACATTGATCAAAGTACTTGCATGTAGTTTTAATGTAATCTCAACTACAATCCAGGTAATTTGGTTGTGCTATTAGATGAAGCACAGTAATAACACAGTAAGTTGCTGTATAAATACAAAATATCTGACATTGTATTCCTGTTTGAACTTTGCTGTGCTTTTAAATGGTTAAATGTGCAGTGATAACACATTTAGATGACAACTAAACCAAACATCCGATGTTGTTTTTCCATTTGGTTTTGCTTTTAGATGGTTGAAAGCATAATGATAACACGTTGGGAATTCAGCACACTTCTGGCTTTCTGAGTGGGTGAATAAAGGGTGAAACCAAAAATGACACACATTTGTCTCAACCAAAACGTCTCAACCTAAAATTACCCACATGAATCTCAACCAAAACATCTCAAACAAAAATGACCCACATTTGCACACTGAAATTAAATGTTGTGCCCTTTTGCCGTACAAATAAGTACCCTTAATTTGTCAATGTGAATGTGTGGCCAACTTCAAAGTTACATCCTCCAAAACGTTGACCAGTATGTGATGAAAGGGTTTTTCTTATTTTCACAACCTGTTTATTACAGAAAGAGAAACAATACGCTTCAAACTGTTGACAACCATTCTGAAGGTCCTAACGCCCACACAGGAAGTGTTACATGCCCCAAACGTTGACCTAAGCCTTGATTTCCCTAATCGTGTCAGCGACCAGTGTTCAATTGAGACGATTTGTAGCGTTCAAGAATCCCCCAGCATGCATCCTCTAATAGCCAGGGTTGTTGATTGCAAATGAACTGCCGCCAAGAGTTTGCCACTTTGAGAAACGTCTTGGCGCTTAATAGATAGCCTGGATAACGCCCATTTCAAATCTAATCAAATTGTATTTGTCACATGCTCGGAATAAAACAGGTGTAGACTTTACTGTGAAATGCTTACTTATGAGCCCTTTCTCAACAATGCAGAATTAAAAAGTAACAACATTTGCAAGTAAAAATCCAAAATAGTAACACAAAAAATAACAATAATGAGGCTATATATACAAGGAGTACCGATACCAAGTTAATGTGCAGGGGTACGAGGTAGTTGAGGTAATATGTACATGTAGGTAGGGGTAAAAGTGACTAGGCAATCAGGATATTTAATAAACAGAGTAGCAGCAGCGTATGTGGAGAGTGTAC